>NC_043020.1:2528416-2555916 GCF_006345805.1 Octopus sinensis | reverse complement strand
ACAGTGTTAGAAGTCACACACTCATTTATGCATTAACAGTGTTAATCACACCCAATGGGACGTCAGCTTCAGTTATGTTCACTTAAGCATCACCCATACCGACCACATTTGCTTATGCATGAACAGCATTAGCCACACCCACTTTAGCATACTAGCCACACCTACATAAGCATCAACTATACTAATCACATTCATTTATGCATGAACCATACTATCTTCAATAACTTACACATCAATCATATTATCTACGCCTACTTCAGCATACTAGCCATACCTGTTTCAACATCAATCACACATAAAACCACACCTACTTAAATGTCAATCTCTCATGGGCCGTATCTACTCACCTATCAGCTTCAGTTGCCACACCCCCTTTAAGTTCCAAGTATACTAAGCAATTCCGCTTTGCCGCCATTGATCTTACTATAGTCACACTTACTTAAATTCTTCAACATTGAAACTGGTCGTATCTGGTCCAAATATTCTCCCCGTCTTATATTAAAACCAACCTGATTCAACCTCTCACACCTGACCTACAATGCTATTCTGAAAATGAACAATTGCATCATTGGAATATTGAGGATACGAGATAATGCGTGGTTAATTAAATACAATGTGAATAGAAAAGCTATGCATTTATAGGCGCAGGCGTGACTGTGGTAAGAAGCTTGCTTCTCAACCATATGGTTCTGGGTTCAGTCCCACTGTGTGGCACCTTGGACAAGTGTCTTCTGCTATATCCCTGGGCTGACCAAAGCCTTGTTAGTAGATTTGGTAGACAGAAACTGAAAGAAGCCCATTGTGTGTGTATGTGTATATATATAATAAAATAAATGCACCCTTTTAAAGCCTAGCCAGGCTCATGGGCCCAGTTTCCCGGTTTCAATGGCGTATGTGTTCCCCAGCTAGACGGGACGCCAGTCTATCGCAGCGTTACTCATTTTTGCCAGCTGAGTGGACTGGAGCAACGTGAAATGAAGTGTTTCACTCAAGAACACAATGCGTCGCCTGGTCCAGGAATCGAAACCAGAATCTTACGAGCATGGTGCTGACACCCTAACCACTAAGCCACGCACCTCCACACACACACACACATATATATAATACGTGTGTGTATGTGACTTGCACTTGACAACAAACAGGTGTATTTACATCCCTGTAACTTAGTGGTTCAGCAAAAGAGACTGAGAGAATAAGTACTAGGCTTTAAAGAATAAGTCTTAGGGTTGATCTGTTTGACTAACACCCTTCAAGATGGTGCCCCAGCATGGCCACAGTCCAAATGACTGAAGCAAGTAAAAGATGAAAGATTCGACTGAAGAATCTGAATGCCAGACGATTAAACACCAATCCTACTACACACCCCCACTTCAAGAATTCTATCCATTTCCATTTAAGCATCAATTACACCTACTATAGCCGCACCTACAGTAGCCACACCCACTAATGACACACCTACTCAAGGCCCACCCCATATTCTAGGAGCTCCTTTATCCGAGCTTTATAATCTCTTCTCTCTGTTTTCTTCCTTGGGTTAGCAGGTCATAAAAGAACACTTTTTTTTTTTACCTTCTTTGAAATGGCTGAGAAACTAAAGTATTGAACTGCATAACCTTGAAGAGTCAAGATTCCAGACAACCGTGGAGCAATTGTGCTCTTTTTATAATATATATATATATATATATCTATATATAAATGTCTATATATATGCATATATCTATATATATACTATATATATATATATATATATAAATGTCTATGTATATGCATATATCTATATATATGTATATATATATATGCATATATCTCTATATGCATATATCTCTATATTATGTATATCATCATCATCATCGTCGTCGTTTAGTGTGCATATATACATATATCTATATATATATATATATATATATGTATGTATATATACATATATCTATATATATATATGTTAATATAATACATATATCTATATATATATTATATATATATATATATATATAGATACATATATATATCTGTATATATGTATACATATAAATATATCTATATATATAAATATGTATATATATTTATATATACATATATCTATATATATAAATATATATATATATATACATATATCTATATGTATAAAGTTTGATTTTTCTTCTGTTTTAAAAGTAAAAAGCACGGGGTTTAGTGTGGTGTGGTGGGAGGTGAGGGCTGTAGGGGTGTTGGAGGAGTGTGGAGGGTTGGGGGGGCGGTTGGTAGTGAAATGTCAGCCAGTCAATTGGCACATGCACGCGTATTGCATTAAGGGACAGAAAAACTCTTCCATTTACATTCAAACAAACATCGTTTTTGCTAATTCATCTTGACACAAATATTGATGTTTGTGTGTGCGTGCGTGTACAGGTGTATTTGTGCATACTTGTATATATATATATATGTGCATGGATCTGTGTGCATGTGTGTGTATGTATGTATGTGCGTGTACAGCTCTCTATGTGCTTATATATATATAAGTATATGTATGTATGTATGTGTGTATGTGTGTGTGCATAACTGCATCTGTGTGTGTACAGCTGTATATGTGCATACATGTATATATATGTGTATGGCTCTGTGTGTGCATGCATAACTGTGTCTGTGTTTTTACTTGTGTGTGTGTATGTATGTGTGTGTGCATAACAGCATCTGTGTGCTTGCTTGTGTGTATGTATATGTATGCATGTGTCTAAATGTATATATGTAAATACACATGTGTGTGGGTGTGTGTGCAACACTGTGTATACATTTGTAAATGCATATATATATATATGTGTGTGGTGTGTGTAAATGCACATATATATATATTTATATATATATGGCTGTGTATGTGTGCATGTATATACATGTATGTGTGCATGGCTGTACCTGTGTGCATGATTGCGTGTGTATGCATATGCACATGGCTGTGTGTTTGTGCTTGCATTTATATATATATGTGTGTGCATATGTACATCCATATGCATGCACATATATGTGCATGGCTGAGTGTTTACATGTGTGCATGTATGCTTGCAAAGGTGAGCATATTAATGTAGGAATGCACGCATGTACATGCATGCGTGTGTACGAAGTTCTCATGATGGTAAACATCCCATCAGAAATGTTTCGGACCCCTGGCGTTTGATTTATGCATTCACCCTCATTACTCTGACTAAATCTACCTTTGTACGAAGAACCGAAGCGTCGGTGCAGATGCGGGGAATAAGGAAAAAAATAACAAATCAAACGCAAAACAAAACAGACAGAACAAAAAAAATAGAAAATGGTAAGAACCAAAATAGAAACATTGCAATGGAATATCTGCCAAGAATCTAGACAGCACGGCAGCAGTGGTTACTTGAAACGAAGGATTTGCCGAGCTTTTATATTGTTATTACTTTGATGTTATTAACGTGTCTACTTTTGTCTATCTCACTCTTGATTTGTCCACTTTGGTCTATCACAGTCTATTTTTATTTGCTTTGGACTTGGTCTTAAATTGTCTGCTGTGGTCTATTTTATCCTGTCTTCATTTTGGTCTCTCTTTTGAATGTGTTTTTCTATTTTAGTCTATGTTCGTCATTATTTATCTATTTTGGGTTTAGGTCTATGTTACACTAATATAGACCAAATTAGACAAGTATAGTGTGTCTACTTCAGTCTGTGTCTGTCTGTCTTTGTCTACTTTGGTCTTAGTCTATATTTATCCATTTTATTTGTAGATCCTATTAGTATGTTTATCTATGTCTAAGTTAGACTTATATGCATTAAGATAGGCCAAAATAGACAAGTATTGACTGTCTATGTTAGTCTGTTAGTCTAACATTGTCTAATTTGGTCTTAGTCTATATTTGTTTATTTTGGTCTGTCATTGAGTACATTTGTTACTTTGGTCTATGTTACTTCTATTTATCTAGGTCTATATTAGACAATATAGACCAAGATAGACCAAAGTAGACAAATATAGAATATCTACCATAGTTTTTGTCAGTTATCATTGTCTACTTTGGTCTTAGTCTATATTTATCCATTTTATTTGTAGATCCTATTAGTATGTTTATCTATGTCTAAGTTAGACTTATATGCATTAAGATAGGCCAAAATAGACAAGTATTGACTGTCTATGTTAGTCTGTTAGTCTAACATTGTCTAATTTGGTCTTAGTCTATATTTGTTTATTTTGGTCTGTCATTGAGTACATTTGTCTACTTTGGTCTATGTTACTCTATTTATCTAGGTCTATATTAGACTAATATAGACCAAGATAGACCAAAGTAGACAAATATAGACTATATTACCATAGTTTGTGTCAGTTTATCATTGTCTACTTTGGTCTTAGTCTATATTTATTTTGGCCTGTCTTTGAGTGCATTTGTCTACTTTGGTCTATGTTGGTCTGTTTACCTAGGTCTCTCTTCTCTTGCTCTCCTTCTCTCTTCTCTTGCTCTCCCTCTATCTTCTCTTGCTCTCCCTCCCTCCTCTCTCATTTCAAAAGTAAGTTTTTTCCCCCTCAGCTTTGCACATTAAAATGCTGAGCAGGACTTTTTGTTCATGGGGGGCAAGTGTCTCCTACTATAGCCTCTGGCCAACCAAAGCCTCGTGAGTGGATTTGGTAGATGGAAACCAAAGGAAGCCTGCCATATATGTATATGTCTATGTGTGTCTGTTTGTCCCACTGCCATCTTCTTTGTGGTGTGTATCTTAACATTTACTGTACATATGATTTTATATGCTTTTATTCTTATTTATTTTACAGTAACATGATTTGATGTGCTTTTAACGGTTTTCTAGTGATTTTATGATTCCAATATTTGTGGTGGACAGACGTAAAGTCGAGTAAAATGACTCAACCTGATTTTTATTTTTTGTATATTATTTTTGAAAAACCAATATAATCGAGAATGACTTAGGTTGAAACAACTTAAGCTGAGGTATGCCTGTATATATATATATATATATATGACAGGCTTCTTTCAGTTTCCGTCTACCAAATCCACTCACAAAGCTTTGGTTTGCCCGAGGCTATAGTAGAAGACACTTGCCCAAGGTACCACACAGTGGGATTGAACCCGGAACCATGTGGTTGAGAAGCAAGCTACTTACCACAAAGCCACTCCTGCACCTATATATATACATGTATACATATATACACATATATATATATATCTATATATATGTGTGTGTGTGTGTATGTATATACACACTCACTAGACTTCCACATAGTTTCCTTCTGCCTAATTCACCCACAGGGCATTAGTTGGCCGAGGCTGTAATAAAATACATTTGTCCAAAGTGCTGTGCAGTAGGACTGAACCTGAGATCACCTGGTTGCAAAGTAAGTTTTATTATTTTTATCTTTTCCTCCAGAATGCTTACTTTACTAATGAAGTGTTTGCCATAATATAGCAGCTGAGCTTACTAGAAACAGTTACCACATCTCCCTCAGATTACAGCTTAAGTAAAAAAAATGCTGAGATGCAACGTTGTATAATGTAATTCTGGATACACAAATCTGAATAAAAATGGAATAAATAATTTTGATCAAAAGCCTGATCCATCAGTTCTGAAGTGGGTGGGTCAGGGCTACGACAACAATAACAATAAAAACAACAATAATAATGCTATATTACATACATTTTTTTTCGGTGTTTTTTTAATGTTTTACATTTGTGGTTCTTATCCTTTTCAAATTTTTAGCACACTTAAGATCAAATAACATCATTCCTGGAGCACATCGTGTGGAAAGTTTTAAAAGAAAATGCAAAAAAAAAAAAAGAAAAAAGCAAAAGAACTACGTTTTTGAAGTTAAGAAGTTAGAAAAAAGATATATAGAAATCTATTTTTTAAGATGCTGAAACATTTGAATTGATAAAAAAAAAACAAAAAAGCTTGGCTGCTATTTCTACCAGATTAGCGACCATATAGAAGCTTTCAAAAGGTTCTTTCTTTCTAAGACATTAAAGTGTGGAGATTAAAGTCGAATGTCGTTTATGTTGTTTCATTAGTCACTCTTTGTGGGTCAGAAAATTCTGAATGAGACCCAGTCTGTTAGGTTGGAGATACGGAAGCCTTAAGCTCCTCCTCCTCCCTCGTCCCCCCCCCCCCCTCATCATCCTCCTTTAATCTCCATTGTCCATGCTGGCCAGGGTTGGACAGTTTGGCCAGAGCTGCACCAGGCCCCAGTTATCTGTTTTAGCTTGGTTTCTACTGCTGGATGACCTTTCTAATGCCAACCCGCTTTACAGTGTGTGCTGGGTGCTTTCAACATGGCACTGGTGCCTTTTATGTGGTGCCAATATAAGACATGGCACCAGTATAGGACATGGCACCAGCACAGGATATGGCACCAGCATGGCAAGTGACATGAGCACAGAACTGTTTATATCTATCTATCTATCTATCTATCTACCTATGTATCTATCTATCTATCTATCTATCTATCTATATATATATATATATACACACATATATAGGTGCAGGCATGGCTGTGTGGTAATAAGTTTGTTTCCCAACCACATAGTTCCTGGTTCAGTCCCACTGCGTGGCACTTTGGGCAAATGTCTTATCTTTTTGTTTGTTTTTATCCAGCCACTATTGCTTGACAGTCGATGTTGGTGTGGTTACGTCCCTGTAACTTAACAGTTTGGCAAAAGAGACCAATAAAATAAGTACTAGGCTTACGAAGAATAAGTTTTGGGGTCAATTTCTTCACCTAAAATACCCTTTAACCCTTTAGCATTCAAACCGGCCATATCCGGCCAGAATATTTAACCTGTTTTATATTGAAACTGACCAGATCTGGCCTCTCACCTCAGCCCTACCATGTCATTCTAAAACTGAAAAAATCACATCACTGAAATCTCTAAACTACAAGATAATGCAGGATTAATTCAAAACAATATAAATAAACAAGATCACATTTGACAGAAGAATCTGAACACTAAATGGGTTAAGGTGGTGCTCCAGCATGGCCACAGGCAAATGAATGAAACAAGTAAAAGAATATACATACAGTGACACACACATGTATTCATACATTCACCATTTGCAGTTTTTAACTGTCAAATTCTACTTACAAAGAATTGGTCTATTCATGGCTTGTCCGAAATGCTGAAAAGCAGGATGAAACCCCACCCCCTCCCAGAACCATGTGGCTGCAAGCCAAACTTATTAAATTAAACACACTGCCATGCCTGCTGTTGATATTGACCACTGTCCATACACATGGTCAAACTATATAAAGTTACATTGTAATTAGGTATGTGTGCATCCAAATTATATGCAAAGGTCATGGCCTTTAATGGTAGTTTCACCACTGGTCAGCATAATTGAAATGTCCAGTTTGTACAACATGCTTTGCAGAATTAGATTCCGTTTCCTCGTTATATTCTACCATCTGTGGTTTATTATGTTTTATATCGTATATCATATTTCGATCTTTGTTTCTTGTGTTGTATGTTGAAGGTTGCTTCATTGAAAGTGTCACGCACATCACACATCTTTCTGTGGTAGGTGTGTGTGTGTGTGTGTGTGTGTGTGTATTTATATACATAAACATATGTATGTTTGTATATGTATATGTATATATGTATATATATATATATATATACATATATATATATATATATATATATTGTTATATTTCGGAATGGTCATATTGCCAGTTTAGCCAATAAAAACACACACACTATATATTTGGTGTTATTTTGCTTCAGTGATATTTATTTTTTACATTAATCTTAATCTTATTTCGGCCAAAGTTCTTTCGTCACACTCCTGTGACCGCATCAGTGGTCCTTTGTTTTCTTCTCACTTACTTGTGTCTCTCCTTACTAACCGTCAACCATTTTGTATTTCTATTGTATGTCTTCATTTGCGCATGCATATATCTCTATGTGCGTCTATGGCTAAACCTGGCATATGACCATTCCGAAATATAACAATATCTGTTTCAACACACGACTCACATAAAAAATCTTGCCAACAAATATTTAACGTATAGAATATTATATATATATATATATGTATATGTATAATGTATGTATATGTATATATATGTATATGTATATATATGAATGCATATGTATATATATGCATAGTGATATATGCATATATATAATATATGTTATATGTATATATATGAAGCATTGTATAGATATGATGCATATATATATATATATGTATATATATATTGAATGCATATATATATGAATATATGTTATATATATGAATGCATATGTATATATGTATATATGTGAATGCATATGTATATATGTATTTATGAATGCATATATATAGTGTGTTATACTATATATATATATGTATATATGTGATGCATATATATATATGTATATATATATGTTATATGTATAATATTGAATGCATATATATATATATAAGTATAGATTATATGAATGCATATATATATTATGTATGTATATATATATATGATGCATATATATATATATATATGAATGCTATATATATATGTATATATATATGAATGCATATATATATATGAATGCCTATATATATATATATGTATATATATATATGAATGCATATATATAATATATGTGTAATATATGAATGCATATATTATATTGTTATATATATGAATGCATATATATATATATATGTATATATATAATGCAATGCAATATATATATGCACTATCTATATTGTATATATATATGAATGCATATATATATATGTATATATATATGAATGCATATATATATCTATATATATATGAATGCATATATATATATATGAATGCATATATATATATATGTATATAAGTTCAGCAAAAATTTAGATTCAGATGAATATGGTGCTTAAGTTAAAGGCACCAGAATTTCGTATGGTATTATCCATATAAATCAAATGGGGTGATTATAGTCTAAATAAGCAACAAGGATATCCAAGGTAGAGTAGTACAATTGTTTCATGCTACTTCATTTAATTAAACAATGTAAGTATTACATCAGTTTTAAAGGTATTAAATAGCAGTGGGCTCTTGAATTCCAAGCCATTCCGGTACATAATCCTGAACCAAAAAGTATTTCAAGTAGGGTAACAAAAGGGTAACAAAAGGGTCATGTTCCAGCCTTGTGAATCTCAGGGCTGAAATAAAAACTACAACAAGGAAATGGAACCATGAGGTTGTGGAGGGGACTCCTTTATCTCATGACTATACCTGTATCCGTTGGAGTCTGAAGGGGACATTCGCTATAAATGGGGTCTTTTTATAAATCTCTTACCTGGTTGGTTTTACTTCACATTACCATCATCATCATTGTTATTATCATTATTATTATTATTATTATTGTTGTTGATATCATCATTGCATCAGTTTCTGAGTAAAAATACCCGTTAACTCACCTGGAAGAAATAAAAACAAGAAACTATAATTAGTATGTTTGTGTCTGTGTGTGTGTGTGTGTGTGTGTGTGTGTGTGTGTGTGTGTAGATATATTTAATAAAAAAATGTCTGTTAATTCTTACAAAACAAGTAAGTTCACTTTCAGTACAATCTTGCTGCTTCAGCATGGCCGTTACCAAAAGACAGAAACTAGCAAACGTGTGTATGGTGCATGCACACACACACACACACACACACACACACACACACACACATGTATACACATCTTTTATTTGTGGTCATGCTGGGGCACTGCTTGAAGAATTTTTAGTCGAACGAATCAACTCCAGTACTATTTTTTTTCCACTCCCGGCACTTATTCTGTTGGGTTCTTTTGCCGAACTGCTAAGTTACAGGGATGTAAACACACCAACACTGGTTGTTGAACGGTGGTGAGGGATAAACACAGACACAAAGACTGATGCATACACACACACACACAATGGGGCTTCTTTCAGGTTCCACCTACC
This sequence comes from Octopus sinensis, assembly GCF_006345805.1. Lineage (NCBI taxonomy): Eukaryota > Metazoa > Mollusca > Cephalopoda > Octopoda > Octopodidae > Octopus > Octopus sinensis. Next base: position 2,546,019 of record NC_043020.1, on the reverse strand, counting down.
AAATCCACTTACAAGACTTTGGTTGGCCTGTGGATATAGTAGAAGACACTTGCCTAAGGTGGTGCCATGCAGTGGGACTGAACCTGGAACCATGTGGTTGGGAAGCAAGCTTCTTAACCTCACAGATATTCCTGCACTTATAATTTTACTTATTGTATATCAGTAGTTAGAAATTCTCTATATAGGTGCAGATATGGCTCTGTGGTAAGAAGCTTGCTTCCTAATCATATGGTTCCATGTTCAGTCCCACTGCATGGCACCTTAGGCATGTCTCTTCTTCTATAGCTTCGGGCTGACCAAAGCCTTGTGAGTGGATTTTGTTGACCGAAACTGAAAGGAAGCCTGTCATATATATATATATATATATAGGGAGAGTTTACGAAAGAAACAAAAGACGAAGACAGGTGGTGTACAAAACAAACAGATGTATTAGTATAACGCTCAGGAAGTGAAAAAGTCTTTAACAATTTGAGCCTACGCTCTTCAACTGAAAGGAAGAAGGAGAGAAAATAATGCATAGTGGTTAGCGCTCTATCATATATATATAAAATACAAAAATGGGATAAGAACACAAAACATCCAGACAGATGATACAAGGAAAACAAGGACGGATCATTCAGAGTCAAGTTCCAGATTATCTTTGCAATTTCTGGAACTCGACTGAGGATAGAAAACTCCGAATGATCCGTCCTTGTTTTTCTTGTATTGTCTGTCTGGATGTTTAATGTTCTTGTCCCTTTTTTGTATTTTTTATATATAAAATATAGTGGCGTACGTACACTTTGGTCTCTCTCTCTCTCTCTCTCTCTTTCTCATATATATATACACATACGCATAGGCACAGGTGTGGCTGTGTGGTAAGGAGTTTGCTTCCTAACCACATGGTCTTGGGTACAGTTACACTGTGTGGCACCTTGGGAAAGTGTCTTTTACTATAACCTCAGGCTGACCAAAATCTTGTGAATGAACTTTGGTAGATGGAAACTGAAAGAAGACTGTCGGGTATGTGTGTGTGTGTGTAGGGGTGGTGGTGGTTGTCTTCCACCACAACTTGACAACAAGTGTTGGTTTGTTTACATCCCTGCAACTTAGTGGTTCAGCAAAATAAACTGATGGGCTTTAAAAAAAACAGCAAAAAAAAGAAACAAATGGTATTGGGATCAATATGAAGCAGTGCCCCAGCATGGCCTCAATCTAATGACTGAAGCAAATAAACAAAAAAAAATAGATAAAATGAAATAAGAATAAACACTATATATACTTGAATATAAATTCTTCTCCATACAAATTTACTTTTTTTTTTCCTTTGTAAAAATCCTGAATTTATTTTCTATTTCACACCAAACCTCATCTCAAAACAACGGATCAGCACAAGGAGTTCACTCGTATTATCTTTTATGTAAAAGTCAGCGGAAAGAAATCTCGAATTTCATTGTTGTTGTATATTTTCACTTCAGTATATTTCACTTGTATATAATTACTGCATCATTAAAAGCTGTACATAATTGTATTATTTTACAAAAATTAATTCAGCCCCAAAGCAATCCTTTGTTAAGTTATCGCATTCACATGTAAACAGTGGCCGGTAGCAACCACGTCGACATCCATTAAATATTGTATCATTGTATTGAGTTTCAAGTGTTAAAACTATTTTGTATTAGTGAATAGTACTGATATTTATTATTATTATTATTATTATTATTATTATTATTGTTGTTATTATTATTATTGTTATTATTATCATTATTATTATTATTATTATTATTTTTATTATTATTATTTTATTATTATTATTATTGTTATTATTATTATTATTATTATTATCATCATCATTATTATTGTTATTGTTATTATTGTTATTATTGTTATTGTTATTATTATTATTATTATTGTTGTTGCGGTGATCTTTTCTCTTTCTTCACATGAACTAGCTTTTCAAACATTATGCATGTACTTCAAACACCTTTTACAGTCTTCTTCTATGCCGAGATCAGTTAAGTTCAGTTTCCCTGAAGCATTCACAGGATACTGTTACCTTGTAGTTGTATAATAATAATGATAATAATAATAATAACCTTTTCTACTAAAGGCACATGCCTGAAATTCAGTGGGGAGGGCTAGTTGATTACCTTGACCCCCCAGTGCTTCACTGGTACTTAATTTATTGATCTTGAAAGGATGAAAGGCAAAGTCGACCTCGGCGGAATTTGAACTCAGAACATGAAGAGGGATGAAATACCACAAAGCATTTTGCCTGGCCTGCTAGCATTACTGCCAGCTTGCGACCTTAATAATAATAATAATAATAATAATAATCATAATAATCCTTTCTACTAGGTACAAGGCATTGAAATTTGGGGGAGGGAGATAGTTGTTTACATCGACCTCACTGTTCAATTGGTACTTATTTTATTGAGGTATATAAATAAAATTGAACACACCTTGTTCGCTCTGCAGCATTGATAAGTTACAGCAATGGCAAAGCATTGATGTCTGTCACTCTGAGAAAGGATTTGATGTGAGTTGTGTTTTTTACACCCGGCACACAGAGAATATATTATCTTATGCCTATATATATATATATATATATATTGCGTGGTAAGAAGCTTGGTTTGCAGCTACATGGTTCTGGGTCCAGTCCCACTGCATGGCACCTTGGGCAAGTGCCTTCTACTGTAGCCTCAGGCTGACCAAAGTCTTGTGAGTGAATTCGGTGGACGGAAACTGAAAGAAGCCCATGATGATGATGATATATATATACACACACATTTCTCCTCCCACCACCACTTGAGAAGTGGTGCTAGAGTGTTTATGTCCCCGTAACTGAGCAATTCAGCAAAAGAGGCCGACAGAATAAGTACCAGGCTTTAAAAAATATATATAAGTACTGGGGGTTGAATCGGTTGACTAAAAATTCAAGACGGTGTCCCAGCATGGCCACAGTCTAATGACTAAAACAAGAAAATGAATAAATGAATATATGTTTGCGTGTGTGTGTGAAAAAGCATGAACGAACACAACTAAATGTAGCAATTCACCAGAACTGGGGGAAGAATTTTCTGAGTGGTTACTGGGTACTTGTTGAAACGGCGGGGGGGGGGGAACGTATCTCACGTGATGCTATCCGAATTTATGCATGAAAGAAAGTGAAGAAAAATGGAAATTTATAGGTTCACCAAAAAAAAAAAAGAAAAAATAAAAAAAAAAGTCAGGATTTAATACTTGAGATGGAAAGTGAAATTGCATAGAAACTGTTTGATGTATTTTGATAAGCTATTAGGATTTCAGCATTGAAAAAAAACCCCCCAAAAATACAAAAAAAAAAACCAAAAAAAAAAAAGACACAATTTAGTTCTTCAACCAAAAACTAAGATTGCAGACTAAATTTTTAAGTTGGAAGATTCAAGATTTAATTCTTCAGTTGAAAACTATGATTGCCCAGAAGCTGCCTGATGATGCTAGATAAGGTAATACCATTTTAGCAGTAAAAAATAAATAAATAAATAAATAATAAAAGACGTAATTTAATACTTGGACCAAAAATTAAGATTCTGCAGAAACAAGCCTGATGAACCAGATTATACGATATCATAATTTCGGCAGTGAAAAAAACTTTATGTAATATTTACAGGAGACTTCGATGTGTTGTGTGCTTTTTCAGCGTTCTGTAGCGATACGTGTGTATGTTTTAATATTCACAAACATACTGTAATTTATCAGTTGTTGTTTTAAAAAAAATATTATTTTCAGATTAACTGAGTTTCTGCTGATGCTCCGATATTTTAGATTTAGATATAAATTTCAAGCTATAAAAAAAAATTAAAAAAGAAAAAAAGAAAAGAAAAAGAAAAAGGTGGTCTGCTTTGTAATGGTGGAGTCTGTAACGAAGAAAAAATTGGATTGGAAAAGACATTGAGTATTAAGTGTAGGATTGGCTGTATTGTTAATAAATTTGCTTTCTAGCAACGAGGTTTCAGGTTCAATCCCATGATGCAGCAGCTTGTGAAAGTGTCTTCTATTAAAACCCTGGGGTGATTAATGCTTTGTGAGTAAATTTGGTAGAAAGAAACTGCGTGAGCCTGTTGTGTGAGAGTGCACACACACACACACACACCACACATATATATATATATATATATATATATATATCTTTTATTTGTTTCAATCGTTTGACTACGGCCATGCTGGGGCACTGCCTTGAAGGGCACTGCCTAGGCCTTATGTTTTTGAAGGCTAGTACTTATTTTATTGGTCTCTTTTACCAAACTGCTAAGTTATGGGGACATAAACACACCAACACCAGTTGTCAAGCAGTGGTGGGGGACAAACACAGATAGAAACACACAGGTGTGTGTGTATATATATACACACTCATAAGGCTATAGTAGAGATACTTGCCCAAGGTGCTATGCAGTGGGACTGAATCTGGATCCGTGTTGACATGGGACTACCAGCAATAGAGAGCACTGGTGGACCTGGCTGGCTCTACACATGATGATGCTTCTGGGGCCACTAAACCTGGGATGACCCCCCCGACCCCATCAAGCAAGAGTCTGAAGCTAAGCAAGCAATCAGAGCTTATACAATATGCTAGGAATTACAAAGTTTGGGTACGAAGGTGACTGAAATGCATCTTGTAGGGATGGAATTTCCTCCCACCCTGGCCACACGTATTATCTAAAGCCTGCCATGACCATTCCATCTGTTGTATCTGATCTGACAGCATTTTCTAAAACATCGTCTCTATTTTGATATGGAAAGCTGTGATTTGAGGGAGACTTGGTTGGTATATCTAGCAGGCTGAGTGATTGCATAGAGGCTTCCTTCTTGGCTTTGAGTAGTAGTAGTAGTAGTAGTAGTAGTAGTGGTGTTAATAGTAGTGGTGGTGGTGGTATTACTTCTACAGCCACCACTACTACTATCACTGCTACTATTACTCTTTTTACTACCACAAGCACTATTGCTGGTGCTGGTGCTGCTGCTGCTACTACTTACTACTACTACTACTACTACTACTACTACTACTACTACTACTACTGCTACTACTACTACTACTGGAGTTGTGGTAGTGGTGGTGGCAGTAGTAGTAGTAGTAGTAGTAGTTCTTCTAAAATGGATGTATGATCAAACATTTAAAAGAAAAAAAAATCTTTTTATTCTTGGACAATGTGGTTGCGATTCAATGAAGATATTTGCCTGACGTTTCTAGCAGATCAAATTCTCCCAATAAAGTACTCCCTCATTGGTCAAGCACCACCCCATCCCCACCCCTTTGTCCCCCCTCCCCCTCATCAATAGCCGGATTTAAATGGTGAGAGATAATCTTTCATCTCCCCAACACACTATTAAAAGCCGAGATTGAGTGCTGTACCCAGCCCTCCTCTCCCGACCATTCCCTTTAACATCTAAAAGGATTATTCTTTTGGAGTATTTTATTTCGGGTTTGTTTCGAAAAAATATTCCGCTGACTGATATTCTGCTTTTTTGGTCCCGTTTGGTCTTTTGTGACCCAATATGTTTCAAGCCGAGTGTTGCTTCACCGATTCCTTTTTTGCAGAAAGATTTTTGCATTCTAGCCCTTTTCCTCTCTTTAGAACAATAACTCTGCCAAAATAAACGTGTATGCATTGGTGATAATTCTTCTGACGATTACCAATAATCTGTTTGTTCTGTGGAGGACGGCGTTCTTGCACAGAACACCATTTGCAAATTAAAGTGTGTGTGTGTGTGTGTGTGTGTGTGTTTGAAATGCATGTGCAAGTGAGTGTGTGTATGTGTGTATGTATACATATGTGAGTGAGTGTGTGTATATGTGTGTGGTGTGTGTGTTTGAAATGCGTGTGCATGTGCAAGTGAGTGAGTGTGTGTGTGTGTGTGTATACGTATGTGAGTGTGTGTGTGTGTATATGTGTGTGGTGTGTGTGTTTGTTCATATGTGCCTATTTATGTTATGTGTGTATATATGCATGTGTATGTTTATACATGTGTGTGTATATATATTTATATGCATATATGTGTGTGTGTGCATATGTGTGTTTTTATATATGTACATATGTGCATGTGTATCTCTCTTTATCTGTATATATGTACATATATAAATGAATGTGTGCAAATGTGTACATACATATGTGTGTGTATATATATGTGTGTACACACACACACACACACACACACATACATATACATATGCACTCATACATACATAAACACAATAACATGTACACAAACACACGTATGTATGTATGTATGTATGTACATATGTAAGCATGTATGTATGTATGTATGTATGTATGTATGTATGTATGTGCGTATGTAAGCATGTATGTATGTATGTATGTATGTATGCATGTATGTATGTATGTATGTAATCTCATCTGAAAGAGATGTTTCTCTCCAAAAACCCTGAATCATCCGAGGAATTTCCTGAAGTTAATAAAATCAAAACTTCGTTTCTATGTCACACAAAAGTTAATGGATTAACTTTCCAAAAATATTCAATTCCACTCTTGGAATCGGAATGTTTCCATACCAATGTTTACCAAATGGATCGAACTCTGCAGGAATTAATTATCACAGATTAAATTATATCTATACCTAAGAATCCACTTGATTTAATTAGTAAAACAGGTGTAAGGCAAATGACAGATATAGGTTTCAATGCTTGAGGTAGAATCTGTTCTCTTTAAAGAGGAATGGATTGGAAGGAATGGTAGAACATTGCACAAAGCATTTTGTGGTATTTAGTATTTATTATTTATAGGCATTGGTGTGGTTCTATGGTTCGGAAGCTTACTTCTTAATTGTATGTTCTCGGGTTCTGTCCCACCGTGTGGCACCTTGAGCAAGTGTCTTCTACTATAGCTCCAGGCTGACCAAAATCTTGTGAATCGATTTGGTAGATAGAAACTGAAAGAAACCTGTCATACACACACACACACACATGCAGACAGACTTTGCCACTCCAGTACCCAAGATACACTTCCTGCTTTGTACTATTATTATTGGAGTAACCGGATACACCCCACCCCCTGTCCAGACCAAAGTATGGCTGAACTTGGGATCTTGGGGGAGAGAACGCAAATCCTTAATTCATGGTCTACAAACGATCATGATATGTGGAACTATAAAAATCTGCAAAACCGTCTTAAGATTAGAAGGATGATGAAAAAAAAGTTAAGCACCAGTTTCATAAATCTCACTAACCGTTTTTGCTGCTTAGTTTGTGAGATTTGGATATGTACGCACTGAGTGTGATATAACTATCTTATTGCTAATGTTACCTTCTTTGATAACTTTTTGGTAAATAAATAAGTTGGTTGTCTTTATTTTTTGTGTATTCACTGTATTGTATTGGACAAAATGGTCATGCAGCCTGCACTTGTCATCCTCTCAGTTATAATAATAATAATAATGAAATTATTGTATACAGTGCTCAGGTGCACCACAACTTGTCAGAAAGTGCATATAAAGCACATGCAGCAGTGTAAAAACGTCCGGAAAACGAACAATGCACGAGTCAGGCACATGCACGTGCGCGCATGGAGGGGAGAAAATCAGGTGCAGTGCCGGCGAATCTCAGAAAGCATGGAAGTTTTGAAGGATGCAGTGCTCCGACAACTGATGCTGGCAGTTTGTTCCATGCTTCAGCAACTCTCAGCGTGAAAAAATGTTTCCTAAAGTCATGGGAGCTGTGGCCCACTGTGAAAAAGCTTGGTGACCTCTGGTCTTGGCTCTAAATTCCTCTAGATGGTAACCTAACCACCTACTGGCCCTCGTGCCAGTGGCATGTAAAAGCACCCACTACACTCTCAGAGTGGTTGGCTTTAGGAAGGGCATCCAGCTGTAGAAACTCTGCCAGATCAGATTGGAGTCTAGTGCAGCCATCTGGCTCACCAGTCCTCAGTCAAACCGTCCAACCCATGCTAGCATGGAAAGCGGACGTCAAACGATGATGATGATGTAGAAGCTGGTTGTAACCTTAAATTTATATAGATGTTGATCCCAGCACTAGATTTTTCTATGTGTTAGTAGCAGTCTTAAATTTCTCTAAACTGTGGACCCAATAATAAATTTAACTGGATGCTAACCTCAGGTCCTCATTCATCTGGTTGGTGGTTTCATCGCTAAATAAGTTAATGGTTTCATTTCTCCGCTTATATTATTGTGGTTGGTTGTTTGAATTGGAACTTTAAACAGAATGACTCTTTGGTATAATTATGATGAATGTGGTGGAACGATTTGATTTAAATATGAAACAAATTTTGGAAAGCCATTTCTGTATCACCAAACGGGAGACAGTTCAAAAGGGTTAAACAACAACAATAATAAAAGTAGTAGTAGTAGTAATAATAATAATAATAATAATGATAAAAATAATGATGATGATGATGATGATAATTGTGTGTTGTGTTTGGAAATGAAAGAAATACATACTGTTTATTGCAAACAAATTTTGGAGGTGAGCAAAGTGTGTGTGTGTGTGTGTGGTGGGTTGAATTCTATTTTACTTCATCTCTCGTGGTCGTGATGGAAAGAAAGCATTTTGTGCGAAGAAAAGAAGACGCGAAAAGATGGAAACCAGCAAAACATAAAAGAACAAAACAAAAACAAAACAAAACAAAAAAAGAACTAAAAACAAAAAAAAGAATACAAAATTTTAAAAAGAAAAAGCTCAAAGACAAAACTCCAAACAAAACACGGCATTCCCTACCGCATTCCTGCCACCACCTCCTTACCATTCTTTCTCCCCCTCACCCCCACCGTCTCCCTCCAAGACATCTCCAGACTTAAATTACTTTCAAGACAATCTCCTCCAAAATAATTCCCTTTCACACAACTTATGGCTGTTGAAAAATGTTACATGGCATTGGTCCATTTTGTTTCTCTTGTTATTATCTCCCTTTGTTTATTTATATATTTGTGTACCAAGCTCAGGGTGGCTGGGGTGGGAGGCCTCTCCAACCCGTTCACCGAAAGTGTGTTGGTGATAGAATTGAGTGTGTGGAATTCAAAATACTTGATTATGTTCCTTTATTTCTCTCCTTCTCTCTATCTTTCATTGTAAAAGCAATAACCACACTAAAAGTATACGTGTGTGTGTGTGTGTGTCTGTCTGTCTATCTAAGTCTGTCTGTCTGTCTCAGTTTGTTTTTCTTTGTATGTCTGTCTTTCTGTTGGTCTGTCTGTATGTCTCTTTGATTGTCTCTCTGTAAACATATGTACATTTATGCCTGCACATGTATGCATAATTGTGTATATTCGATGCATATAAATGTGATATATATATATATATATCTATGAGCGTTATACGAATACATCTCTTTGCTTTGTACACCACCTGTCTTCGTCTTTTGTTTTTTTTCGTAAACTTTCCCTCTATAAAGCATCATCCGATTGTGGCCGTTTGCCAGACTCGTCTGGTACCTGTGCCGGCGGCATGTAAAAAGCACCCACTACACTCATGGAGTGGTTGGCGTTAGGAAGGGCATCCAGCCGTAGAAACATTGCCAGATCAAACTGGGCCTGATGCAGCTTTCTGGCTTCCCAGACCCCAGTTGAACCATCCAACCCATGCCAGCATGGAAAACGGACCCTAAACGATGATGATGATGATGATATATATATGTATGTATGTATCTATATTTTCCTATGCTATCAAGTTATTAAAATTTGAGAGACTTCTGGCAGTCATTCATTTTCCTTATTCATGAAAGAAATTTTTCTGTCTTGCTTGTGTAAGAAATAATTAGTACCCGCCTCTCCACCTCTCTTGGAGTCAGTGTTAGTGTATTATGAAGAAGAATTTAGCCAGCTTAAATAAACTGTGAACTTGGAATTAATAGTTCAATTCCCAGTGCTATGTTCATTGCACAGTTTAACATTATCACCTACCTTGGGGTGTTTCTCAGAATCACATATGATGCAAGTGTTTGGACAAGATTATCCATTTAAGGATAACTTATCTTCTTTATAAATCTCTTTCTCCATCATTCATTAGTTTGTTTCATTCAACATTTGTTTTCCCATGCTTGCATGATATAGATGGAATGCAATTTAGGCAGGGTTTTTAGCATAGGATGTAAGCATTTGAACATACACACACACACACACACATATATATACACCTGTAGTGTATATATATTTTTTTATTCTTTTACTTGTTTCAGTCACTTGACTGTGGCCATGCTGGAGCACTGCCTTAAAGGGTTTTAGTTGAACAAATCGACCCCAGGACTTATTGGTCTCTCTTGCCGAACTGCTAAGTTACAGGGATGTAAGCACATCAACATTGGTTGTCGAGTGATGGTGTGTATGTGTCAGGGGGACAATCATTGACACAAAGACACATACAAATATATACATATACATAGTACAAAATCCACTCACAAGGCTTTGGTTGGCCTGAGGCTATAGTAGAAGACACTTGCCCGAGGTGCCACACAGTAGGACCTTGGGCAAGTGTCTTCTGCTATATGGTTGGGAAGCAAGCTTCTTACCACAGTCACACCTGTGCCTATTCTTTTGTTCTTTTATATGTTTCAGCCTTGAGGCTGTGGCCATGCTGGGGCACTGCCATTATATATATATATAATCATCATCATCGTCTTAATGTCCACTTCTCTATGCTTGCATGGGTCAGATGGATTTCATTGAGGTGGTGGTTGCGAAGTACTCTTGTGCGTCTGCCACAAACAGTCTTTATTCACTGTCAGCCTGTTTCTAATTTCACTCCACCACTCGCGCACCCATAGGTCACACTGACTACACTGTATGGGATTTCGACCTCCCTTCATTTCCCTGCTCTACCTTGAGCCCAGACATTTTCCTAGTGGCAACAGAATCCTCTTCTTTTCCCCACCCCCCACCATCTTAGGCTACATCTACACGCACACATATATGCATGTACACACACATACACATCCTAGTAAAAATATTATTACACAGTTCAAAGAAATGAAATTGAATGTTACCACATCAATACATTTTAAATGAATTAGAGAATTTGCTAATAAATGCTTTATTAATCTTATGATATAATTAAATATAATATTCAATATAGCAAATCTTTGCAAAGATTCGTTATAAACAAGTAATTGAGTAAATTATATTTCTGTTTATAAATAGTCCGTAAATGTTAGAATGTAAAAATAAACTTCTTTATTTTTATACACATCTTTGTGCTCTGCAGAAAAGATTCTTCACGTATCTGTTAGAAAGCGGAATGGTAATTTCATTTATGTTTATACATTAGAAGCAGGCATAGCTGTGTGGTGAAGATGCTCACTTTGTAACCGCATGGTTTTGGGTTCAGTCCCACCGTGTGGAACCTGAGGCAAGGTTTTTTTTTACTATAGTGTTGGCTTGACCAACACCTTGGAAGTGAACTTGAGAGATGGAAACTGTGTGGAAGCGTCTGTGTGTGTTATCTTTTATCTTTTATTGAGTTGTAGTCATCTGGCTGTGGCCTTGCTGGGGCACCAGCTCGAAGGGTTTTAGCTGAAGAAATCAGCTCCAGGGCTTATTTTATTTCAAGCCTAGTACTTATTCTATCGGTCCCTTGTGCCGAACTGCTAAGTTACGGGGACGTAAACATACCAACATTGGTTGTCAATCAATGGTGGGGAACAAACACAGACAAAGACACACTCACAGAGATACATACATACATGAGTATTATATAATATTTTTGTGTGTTTATTTATTAGAATGTGAAAGCTAGAACAATGTGTGAGTGTGGAGAGAGAAGGAGAGAGGGAGAGACATATAGTCGGTGGAGGGTTAAGGTGTCAAATTATTGATCAACTGGTTATGTGTTTTAAAACACTACTACTACTACTACTACTACTACTACTACTACTACTACTGTTGCTGTGTTGTGCTCCTGGCCCTAAGAACATAAAAAAATAAACAATAAAGGTTAATCAGTGGAGGGTGAGGGACGTGGTTTTGGTCATTAGAGGAAAGACTCATTATATCGTAAAATTCACACACATACACACACCCGCACATGTTCACACACACACACACACACACACTCCCTCCCTGTCTGTCTGTCTGTCTCTCTCCCTCCTGCTTTATTTAAAAGTATCAACAATTAAACACAGCAGGCTGGATATTAATGGTATATAATAAATTGTCAGGAACAATTTATTGTATTTTTGTTAATGTTACACATGTGTATATATATGATGCCACACACATGTGTATGTATATATGTGTATATATATGCATATGTATATATGTGTGTGTGTATCTATGTGTGTTTATTAAGATTTTATAAATTTAACACACTGGGAAATGGTAATGCTGTTTATTATGTAAATATACTGTCATGAACAATATATCTAGTTGTATATATATATACATGTGTGTTTTTGTGTGTGTATATAAAATATATAGGTGTACTCTCAAACTTTCTCAATTAAACAGTCTCAGAAGAATACTGTCACAAACAATATACCTAGTGGTGTATATATGGGTATAATGTGGTGAGTGTTTGTATACAAACACATATTTATATGAGGATACATATCTCACATCAGATGGAGTTCTTCTTTTTTGTTGATCTTACCTTTACGGAACAGTTTATATATATATATATATATATATATATATATATATAGGTGCGTGGCTAAGTGGTTAGGACATTAGGCTCACGACTGTAGGGTCATGAGTTCCATTACTTATTCTATTACTTATTCTACTAGTCTCTTATGTCGACCGCTAAGTTACGGGGATGCAAACACACAACATTGGTTGTCAAGTGATGGTGGGGCAACACAGACACAAAAACACAAACACACAAATATATACATATGTATATCCATACATATATATATATATATATATATATATATATATATATATATATATATATATATATATATATATATATATATATATACATATACAATGGGCTTCTTTCAGTTTCCATCTACCAATCCACCTCAGAAGGCTTTGGTCAGCCTGAGGCTATTGCTTCAAGGTGCCACACATTTGGTGGGACTGAACCCAGAACCATGCAGTTGAGGATTAAGCTTCTTACCACACAGCCATGTGTGTGTGTGTATGTGTGGTTGGCATTAGGAAGGGCTTCCCGCCATAAAAGAACTCTGCCAAAACAGACCTCCCCAGGGCTTTTAATGTGGCACCAGTTCAGTTTCTTGCTGTTTTGCACGATCGTCTGTAGATTGTAAAATTCTTTGTTATAACTTTTAGGACGATTCCTTGCTGTTTACTGCAACAGTCCATTGGTTCTAATAAGCTGTGTCTTGGAGAGAGGTTCCTTTCTATTGGTTCCAAGAATGTTTTCCTTGTTATTCAATATGACAGTCTGTTGCTTCTGAGATTGACTTATTTGACGGAGATTATCGTCTTTCATTTTGACAGCTTTTTAGTTCATGAAACACAGACTCACAAATATACTCTAATTCACTACCTAGCTCACTAATACACACACACTGATGTACACACACACATACACACACGCATACACATGGATGTACACATGCACACATCAACGAATACTGTTTATGTATAAATATACAATGAAGATGATATAATTGTGTGTGTGTGTGTGTATATATATATATATACATATATATATGTAAATATTGTTATATATGTATATGTGCACAGACACAACCGTATATGTGGGTCTGTACATATGTGCGGTTGTGTCTGTGCACATATACATACATATACGTATGTGTGTGTATATATATACACACACATACACAGGCACACACATGCAGACATACATATATATGTATACACACATGCTCACACACACACAAATATGTACATATATATATTATGTATTATGTATATACTATATATATATGTATATATTATACATATCTATCTATCCATCCATCCATCCATCTACCTACCTACCTACCTATATATATATATATGTGTGTGTGGTGTGTGTGTAGACATGATATATATATTTATACACGATGTACCCAGCAATGCACCAACATTACAAATGTAGGGAAATTAAAAAGATTTCTCAGCAAAAATTCGTGAGATTCTTAAATCCATTGTTGTCATCTCACACTTTCCTGAAATTTTACCAAATTCTTGGTGGCGGCAGCAACAGTGCCAATGTGTGTGTGTGTGTGTGTGTGTGTGTGTGTGTGTTTGTGGATTTCCATTAAAACAATTGTTGTGTGTCTTCTATTTTTTTTGTACTCTTTTTAGGCCTTTATTTATTTGTTATTGTTGTTCCCCCCACCCCACCCCCTTTGTTCTCTCGTGTTTAGTTGTTCAGCTGATAATGATAAAAAAAAACTGTGAAGGGGGAAAATGTGGAGTTTAAAGATGAAAACGGGACCAGTGTTTTAGTATTAACGCTGTTAATGTTGTTGTTATTGATGATGATGATGATCATCATCATCATCATTAGTATCATTAGTATCATCATCATCATCATCTTTGTTGTTGCTGTTGTGACAAACGAGAAAATATTTTTAAAGTGATTGTTCTTTAATGTTGCAGGATTATTATTATTATTATTGTTATTATCATTATTATTATTATTATCATTATTATCATCATCATCATCATCATTATTATTATTATTATTATCGTTATCATCATCATATCATCATCATTATCATCATCATCATTATCATTATTATTATTATTATTATTATCGTTATTATTATCATCATCATTATTATTATATTATTATTATTATTATTATTGTTATTATTATCACTATTATTATTATCATTATCATTATTATCATTATCATCATCATTATTATTATTATTATTATTATTATGAAACATTTTACTGAACATAATAAATAAATATTGTCCTTTTTCTGTTTCAATTTTTTTTTTATAGATTTTGTTTGTGTTTTCGTAAATTTAAGCTTTTAGTTGAAAGTTCTGTGAATGACACACTTATTAAGTTGCACTGTTTAAAAAATATTTTCTCTCTCAGATACGTGTGTGTGCATATGTGTATGCGTGTGTGTGTGTATGTGTATGCATGTGTGTGTGAGTGTGTGTGTGTGTTTATGTTTACATGTATATTTGTGTACTTGTATGTATGGAGATGTCTGTATGGATATATATGAATATGCGTCTGCATGTGTATGTATATATGTGTACGCGTGTGTATAGATGTATGTGTATGTATATTTGTGTGTGTATGTATAGATATGTGTGTGAACAGATATGTGTAGGTGTGTATATATGTTTATATTTGTGTATGTATATGTCTGTGTGTGTGAGTGTATGTATGTGTAGGCATATGTGTATATGTGTATGTATTTATATGTGTGTGTCTGTGCATAGGTAGACAAATAACAAACGTGTGTATATAGATGCAACGCAAATATACCAACAAACAGAAATGTTCACAAAGCCACACACACATGCATGCACACACACATGCACGCACACACATATACACACACACACACACACATCTATGCAGTGTCTGTATATATGTTTGCATGCACATACTTGCATACTCACACACACACACACACACGTGTACATATGAGGATTTACAAAAATATATATGATTTCACATAAACAGAAACATTTTTTGATTTTCTGAGTCAACAATTTCTCCAGTGTATACATGTTTTTTTTTGGTTGCTGTTGTTATAGATTGGCAAGATTATATACACCTTAGAACTTACACAGCAACACACATACACAGGTACACTGACATGTATTCATACATAAGCACATGGATACACAACATGTAGAGGAACATGTAATTTGTCAGAAAATAAAAGTTAAAATTTCAAAGTATGAAATATTCACACACACACACACTCACACACAGAAGTATATAACATACATGCACATATATATGCACACCCATGCACACATATATATGTATTTATGTGTGTATGTGCATATATATATATATATGTGTGTGTATTGTATATATATATTTACATATATCTATAGACATATATCAGTATGTATATATATATCTCATTTCTTGTTTCTCTCTCTCTATACACACACACACACACACACACACACACACCTACACGTGTGTGCACACACACACACATACACATCGTTGATGCCATAGTAATTCTTAAACTTTTGAGATAATGTGAAATAATCATTTTTTGGAACAGCTTGAAGCACATAAAGCTATAAATAATAAGTTAAGTATTGGGTTTGAAAACCCTTTTTAGAAGGGAAATGATAAAGGTTAAAGGCTCCTGTAGACTCAAGCACACACACACACATTTATTATTCCTTAACAAGAACACTATTGATAGTAACTTTGAAGTTTAAACCATCATTAAGATTTAAGATTTAAGCCAACTTTGGATTGACTGACGATGGCTTAAGAGCAGGCCAAAATTTCAAAGGTACTATCAACAATATTTTTGCTAAAGAATTATAAATACATACTCTACAAAACGAATTGAGTAATCCTTCAGTTTAATTAAAATTGTTTTTGATGAAACTTCACATGAAATCAACCATTGATATATATATATGCGTATGTAGAGGGTGGGCCAAAAGTCATGCACCAAAACATACGACAATTTATCTATATTATTATTATTGTTGTTGTTGTTACTATTCATTTTGTTCATCATGTACAAGTGGTGTGTGTATTCATTTCTTTATTCAGTTTTAGAAAAGCTGATGTGTGGTTTTGACAATCTTACAATCTTGGTGCATGACTTTTGGCCTCCCCCTCACAATTCTAAATATATATATATATATATATATATATATATATATGTATGTATGTATCTATAATACAAAATGGGACAAGAACGCAAAACATCCGGACAACTAGGTGATACAAAAAGGGACAACAAAACATCCAGATAGACGATACAAAGAAAACAATGATGGGTCATTCGAAGTTTTCTATCTTCGGTCAAGAACCAGATTATCCTCGCAATTTCTACTAGACACACACACACACACACACACACGCACACACACACATATATGTATACTACAGGATATGTATATATATGTATATATTTATATATATATAATATATATATATATATATATATATATATATATGAGGATATATTAATGATGAATTGTTTATATTTTAAAATTGTTTTTAGGCGTAAAGTGAAATCACTCACATTTTATGTTGTAAGGTCCTAGGTCAACTTTGATCCATGGCCTATGTATGAACGAAGGCAATCCAAATGTGACCATCCCATTTCTTTGTGTAACTGGAACGATACTTCTCTAGTTACCCCTTTTTTTAAACCCCCTTTTATCTTAAGACTTATTGAAGCTTAGCTGCTATATCTAGCATGTAGGCCCAACCGCGTTGAGTTATATTTTGGTTCAGTGACTCTTTAGTGAAGTTATTCCTGTTTCTCATGTGTTTACCGATTCCAGGATGGCGGTGGTGGGGGTGGGAGCTGGGGTAGAAGTAGAAACAATAGGGGGCTGCAGATGGTGGCGGGAGTGGTGTTGGGTGTTTAGCTTACCCTGCCTTGTTCTTCTTGCAGTCATAATTTTGGTTGATTGGGTTTGGTGGGGTGGGGTAGTGTAGTTATAGCATTATGTCACTGTAGGCCTTAGCAATGATGATGGTGAAGATGATGATGATGATGATGATGATGATGA
>NC_043020.1:2505916-2523416 GCF_006345805.1 Octopus sinensis | reverse complement strand
TTGATCAAGTGCCACGTATCAGAGGTGGATTCACAAACTAGTGTGGCTCATTCACGGCGGTGGTGCCCCAGCATGGCCGCGGCCTTCGGGCTAAAACTTTTTTAAGATATTTAAGGATTTATTATGTATGTAATATATATATATGTATGATGTATATTTATATATATATATGTATGTATATATATATATATATAGATATGTATGTATGTATATATATATATATATATGTATGTATGTATATATATATATATGTATGTATGTATATATATATATATATGTATGTATGTATATATATATATTATGTATGTATGTATATGATATATATATATGTATGTATGTATGTAGGTATATATATATATTATATATTATATATGTATGTATGTAAATATATATATTATATATGTTGTATGTATGTATGTATATATATATATATATATATATATGCTTTATGTATTATATATAATATATAATATATATATATGTATGTATATATATATATAATATATATGTTGTATATATATATATGTATGTATATATATATATATGTATGTATATATATATATGTATGTATGTATATAATATATGTATGTATATATAGATATGATGTATGTATTATATATATGTATGTATATATATATATAATATATATGTATATATATATATATATGTATGTATATACATATATTATATATATGTGTGGTATATATATATATATATGGTGTGTGCGTGTTGTATATATATATGGTGTGTGTGTGTATATATATATGTGTTGTGTGTGTGTATATATATATATATATATATATATATATCTATATATTATATTATATAAGTAATACTAAGCAATAAAGGGTTAGCACGAATTGCCTTACCACATACCGAATAGAATTTAGAAATAGCAGTCAAAGAGTTATAGCTATTTCTTCTACTAAAAAGGGGGAGATCTCAGTAAAAACAGCAATTGGAAGGCAACACAAACAGGTAAGAGAGAATGAATTGACGGCAATCTATCATAAATTTTAAGTTATCTACGGACGTACGTTTCGAAATCAAGTTTTTTAGGAAAGCATAAAAGAATTAAATATTAAATAATTCTATCTTACCAAAAACTTCTTTTCTCTTCAGCGTAGAATACTATAATCATAAATGATTATATATTGAATTTTGAGATACTAGGAGGCACCAACTCAACTCAGTATCAGAGCGAGCTAGAATCCGCTAGAATCAACTAGTATCACCAACCAATGTGTGAATGGAAAGATTGGTCACACAGCCCCTTCCAACCACGTGTAGCCAAAACAAGATGCTGTGGGTGTAATTGATACTTGTGTAACTAATATAATTATTCCAAATTAATTAATTAATTAATTTCACCCTTCATTATTATATATATATATATAGAAGAACAATCTTACTTAGAAATGGATGCGTGCGTTCCGTCATATAATAAATTAATATTATATATATAAATATATATATATATGTATGTATGTACATTCATATGTGTAAAAACATATATGTACAGAAACATGCATGTGCACACATGTACATCTATACATACATAGACAGACTTGTATGTGTGTATATATATATATGTATATGTATGTATGTATGTATGTATGTATACAGTTACACACATGTATGCATATGTAGAAATGTAAGCCTATGTAAACATATGCACAGATATTTGCATGCACATGTGCATATGCAGATGCTTATATACATGTATTTCATACTCATACATGTGCATTCATTCTATATATATATATCTTTTATCCTTTACCTGTTTCAGTCATTGGACTGCAGCCATGCTGGGGCACCATATTGAAGAATTTTTAGTTGAATGAATTAACCTCAGTACTTGGTTTAAAAAATTTTTTTTTTAAGCCTGGCACTTACTCTATCAGTCTCTTTTGCCAAACTGCTAAGTTATAGAGACGTAAACAAACCATCACCAGTTGTCAAGCGGTGATTGAGAACAAACACAGACACACAGACATACACATAGACAATAGCACGTAAAAAACACCATTTGAGCATGGCCATTGCCAGTACCACCTGACTGGCCCTTGTGCCGGTGGCATGTAAAAGCACCCACTACACTCTCGGAGTGGTTGGTGTTAGGAAGGGCATCCAGCTGTAGAAACTCTGCCAGATCAAGATTGGGTCTGTTGCAGCCATCTGGTTCGCCAGCCCTCAGTCAAAATCGTCCAACCCATGCTAGCATGGAAAGCAGACGTTAAACGATGATGATGATGATGATGGAAAGGGGGGAGCTTCTTTCAGTTTTTGTCTATCAGATCCATTCATGAGTGAGAGAAAGAGTGGTGAAAGAGTACAGCAGGGATCACCACTCCATGCCAGAGCCTCGTGGAGCTTCTAGGTGTTTTCACTCAATAAACACGCACAACACCCGGTCTGGGAATCGAAACCGCAATCCTACGACCGCGAGTCCGCTGCCCTAACCACTGGGCCATTGTGCCTCCACACACACACACACACATATATATATATATGAGGTAGGATATGAACACATGTACACACATATATTCCTACACACATGCAAACACTGTCTGTCTGTTTGTCTGTCTCTCTTATACACACACAGACACACACACTTACCCATTTTCAGTACAAACTTCAAAGAAACTGATTTAAATGTTTGTAAGTCACACCTGATCTCCCACCAATTAGATAAACACACATAAGCTGGGTAGATTTCATTCTCACCAGGAAATGGGATAGATATAGTTTTGAGAGCGTTAAATCCATCCCAAGTGAAGAATGCAACACCTAGCATTGGTTAACTGTTAGCGACTTCAGGGTAAGAACTAGGCAGACTCAGAGCTGAAAGGAAAACCTTCACATGGGTATGCAAAGTTCGAGTTGTGCTGCCGATATAAAACACCTTACATTTGTTGCATTCTATTCGGTATACTACAGGTGTCCACTGGCATATGGGAAGCACTCCATCGGTTACAACAATGAGGGTTCCGGCTGATCCAAATAAACGGAACAGCCTGCTCGTGAAATTAACGTGTAAGTGGCTGAGCACTCCACAGACATGTGCACCCTTAACGTAGTTCTCGGGGATATTCAGCATGACACAGAGAGTGACAAGGCTGACCCTTTGAAATACAGGTACAACAGAAACAGGAAGTAAGAGTGAGAGAAAGTTGTGGTGAAAGAGTACAGCAGGGATCACCACCATCCCCTGCCGGAGCCTTGTGGAGCTTTAGGTGTTTTCGCTCAATAAACACTCACAACGCCTGGTTTGGGAATCGAAACCGCAATCCTATGACCGCGAGTCCGCTGCCCTAACCACTGGGCCATTGCGCCTCTACCCACTGGCACATACCTGTATTGTGGATAGGGCAGTTAGTTAATGAGCATTAATTGTTATCTCTAGATTGCTTTTTATTCAGGTATCCACGCAAAGAGGGGCCGGGGCGTGCTAATTGTATGTCTAGTCCTTCATTGTGCGTATGGGTCTACGAATTGCTGTGGTTATGCTTTCATTGAAATGTGGTAATTTCATGAAGTTGGTGTTAGAGAAGGTCTTATGTCTGCGGTGCTTTTGGTTTTTAATTTGGTTTATTGTGGTTCCAGGGTAGCCATTCAGTCTCAGTATATCTGTGAAGTGTGCAGTGTGAGTGATCTGGTCCTCAACTTTGCTGCATTTATTCTTGATATGTGCAAGTTCATTTCTTATGTATCCTGTTTTAGCACTGAGGGGGTCAGGCTGACCTATAATTCCCAAACAGTTCTCTACAGGCAGCTTTCTTCTAGAAGTTGGTGTATATATTACCCCAATTTGTTATTTTAAGCTGGAAGTCAAGTAGGGATAAAGAACCATCTTTATTGGGTTGTTCAGTGGTAAATCTTAAGTTACTGTCTATGCTTGAGAATGTCGTGGATATTTTGTCAGCCTCTTCACGTGATGAAGTGATGATAAGTATATCATCCATGTATCTAGTGAAGAAAACACTGGAGTGACAGGTGCTGAGTGCTCGATGTTCTAGTCAGTTCATGTAAGTAATGGCTAGAAGGCCTGAAAGACTGGATCCCATGGGTAGACCTGTCGTTTTGCCTCATATATATATATATATATATATATGAATATTGTTTGAGGGAATATAAATCCAAACTTACAGGGAAAAAATTTCAATTTAGAAATACTAAATCAAATTTCACACAATATAATATATATATATATAAATTAGAAAAAAACCACCTTTTATCAATTCAAAATGAACAATGAAATTACACCATCTAGAAAATTACATATAATAAAAATATTAAAAATAAAATAACAATAAAATATCACTGATTAAGTAAATTGCAAAAAAAAAAAAAATAAAAATGTATATAATTGGTAGAATAGCAATATATATAACAATTATATACATTTTTATTATTTTTTTTTGCAATTTACTTAATCACCGGTATTTTATTGTTATTTTATTTTTAATATTTCTATTATATGTAATTTTCTAGATGGTGTAATTTAATTGTTCATTTTGAATTGATAAAAGGTGTTTTTTTCTAATTTTATATATATATATGAATATTAAGACACAGATGCATATCTAAAAGTAGGATAAGGTACTTATGCCATTTTGAGAATCTCTTCAGATTAAAATAAAAAAAACATTAGTTGAAATTAGTTCAAGAAATTTTCTGAATATATCAAATTCCATGGTATATGAAAATTTTCAAATATATATCATTTTACTCGAATAGTTGAAAGAAAATACCGCATGGTTTTAATACAAAATACAAATAAGGTGAGGTCTGTTCTCACTTGTGTGAATGTGTGAGATGTAGGCTTATGTTTGTTTAGAGTAAACAAAATAACTCAGCTAATTAAATCAACTTACGCACAAACATTAGTAAGGTAGGTGGAAACAGAAAGAAGCCTGTCATATGTATGTATGTATGTATGTATGTATGTATGTCAGTCAGTCAGTCAGTCTATGTGTGTATGTCTTTGTGTTTGTCCCCTCTTGACAACTAATGACACTGCTTGACAACCAATGTTGGTTTGTTTATATCCCTGTAACTTAGCAGTTGCTATCTTTTGCTTTTTGTACATTTGAACCATAATCACCATTAGACTTATCCAACTCTTTCTGAATCCTCTGCACCATCCTCAGATTGACACCCAAGCACTCTGAAATGGTCATACTGGAGCTTCCAGTGTGAATGCATGTCGTTTCCAAATTTCTAGCAGAGTGAATTGCGTCATGGTGCTGTTTTTCTCACAGATGGTGCCCAACTGACCCTACTATACTGTGTAGTTGACAAAAGCAAAAACAATGTATACGTGTAGAATTAAAAGTATAAAAGGGCGACAATCTATCCATTGCATCCTGTTTCTGTGTGTGTGCGTATATATCTGTGTGTGTGTGTATATATATATATATATATATTTGTGTGTGCATATATATATGTATATACATATATGTATATAACCCCCTCGATCAAATAACACTGTTTACTAGACTCTATGCTTAGAAAGACCAAATGTAAACACCATTGGAACTCACACTCAAGGTACAGGAAACTTTTATACAGACCATTCTACTTGAATAATGGAACTGCAAATACAATATCCTTATGTATTTCATTTCCATTTTCCTTCTTTTACTTCCCTCTGTATTTCATATCTTCTCTACAATAATTAATACTCAAACATTTTCTCATACAGTCTCTGATGAAGGGACATATAAATTATCCCAGAAACAGCTGTAAGACTTTTTCTTTATTTGTGTGTGTGTGTGTGTGTATATATATATATATATACACTACCTTGGATATCCTTGTTGCTTATTTTGATTATAATCAATCCATTTGATTTATATGGATAATACCATACCAAATTCTGGTGCCTTTAACTTAAGTACCATATTCATCTGAATCTCTCTCTCTCTCTCTCTCTATATATATATATATATATATTTGTGTGTGTATATATATATGTGTGTGTGTGTGTATATATATATATTTGTATATCATCATCATCATCATCATCGTTTAACGTCCGTTTTCCGCTCTAGCACGGGTTGGACGGTTCGACTGGGGTCTGGGAAGCCAGGGGCTGCTCCAGGCTCCAGTCTGATCTGGCAGAGTTTCTACGGCTGGATGCCTTTCCTAACGCCAACCACTCCGCGAGTGTAGTGGGTGCTTTTTACGTGCCACCTGCACAGGTGCCAGGGGGGGTCCGGCATCGGTCACGATCGGTTGGAGCTTTTAACGTGCCAGCAGCACGGGAGCCAGCCAAGGCGGGGCTGGCAACGTTCGGATGGTCTTTTTATTATATATATATATATATATTTGTGTGTGTATATATATATGTGTGTGTGTATATATACATGTGTGTGTGTGTATATATACATATTTGTATATATATATATATATATATATATATTTGTATATATATATCTGTATATATATATCTGTATACATGTATATTTGTATATATATATGTGTGTGTGTATTTATATAAACACACACACGCACCCGCATATATATTACGAAATTTATTTGAAGATAGAACTTTATAAATCATTATTTGAAACTTTGTGAAGTTGAAATTATGTGAAGTATCAACTTCAAATAAATTACAAAACATGGGACTTTGAATACCAAGTACAATATTTCTTTTCTTGTTCGCATACACACGTCTCTCCAATTATACACATGCATACTGACACACACATACACATGTATGCAATCTAATATTTATATATCATGATGTCCATTTTTTCCCCATGCCTTGCTTGTGTTGGATGGAGTTTATTGAGGAAGATCTTCTATGGCACCATCCTCGTCCTGTCTTCAACTCTGACCTGTTTCCAAGCAACATAATATTTCACCATGGTCAAACATGGAATATTGGTTAGGGATGATAGTGAATGCAAGAATGTATATATGTATATATATTATATATATTATTATCTAATATCTATCTATCTATCTATCTATATATTATATATATATATATATATATATATATTATATTATATTAAACTAGAGATAAACTATTAGGCAAATCATACAATGAAAAACTTAAGCCAATACATAAGATTAATTAATTTATATTATTTTAAATATATATCAAAATTATTAAAAAAAGATAATTAGTATAACACTACGATCGTTTCATGGCTGTCCAATTCTTAAAAATTCGAGTTACAGTCTTTCTTCAGGTGATTTCAATATTTAACTTATCGAGGTTTAATCAATATATATAAAGTAAAAGCAGCCCTAGTATAATAAATATGCTTAATGTATAAGCTTTGTGTAGTTTCTGGAGTATATAAACTCTGAAATTGCCGGCTGTTAAAAAAAAAAATGGGATTGAAGGTGAGTTATCTTGCCTGTCTGTGACAGTGGGGTTTTTTTTTTAACACCTGGTGATTTGCGAGTTTATATTACACTGCCATGCTATTGCAGCCACTGGGAAATATACAAAGCATATACATTAACATATATATATATATATATATATATATATATGTATATGTTTCTATACTTATATGAGTGGGTGGTGCAAAGTTTGTGGTTTCTGGGTAAAATGAAATACAGGAGGATCACTTAATTATGATTTTATTCAACCTATTCTCCCCTCTCATATTCACACACTTATTGCAGTGGTCTAAGCCCTGTAAAACAACTCAGAAGGTTGAACCTCCAACCAGACCTTTCACGATACCTTTAAAGCCAGGAACTTTTCAGCACTCCCTCACATATGTATGTATCATCATCATCATCATCGTTTAGCGTCCGTTTCCATGCTAGCATGGGTTGGACGGTTCTACTGGGGTCTGAACCGTCCACCCATGCTACATGTATAATTATATATATGCTATATTATTGATATATATATATATATATATATATAATATATATATATATATATATATATATATATATTTATTTTACTAAGCCCTTTTATATAATGTAATAATTTGAATTCGCCTTAAATGGTCCCTTTGCATACTGATACTTGGTGAAATTGATTAATAATTAATAATTTTACCCTCAATTGTTGAAATTATAATTCATCTCTCTCTATTTAATGCCTCGGATTTTACCGAAAAAAGATAGTGTTTACTGATTTTAACCCACGCTGGTGAAAGGGGAGAGCAGAAATTCTTCGCTTGCATATTTGAGTTTGCTGGCACTGTTAGTTTCGAGCAGATCTTCAAGCGATAAGAAGCCGAAAGGGTATGCTCCCACTTTCAGTGTTTTCAAATCCAAACCAAGGAGTTCTGAGCTGATGATAGAAATGTCGAGTTGACTAATCGAAACGTACGTTCTCAAATAACCTTTGCATTTGATTTTTTAATGTCTTTACCCCCATACTTTCGTGAGTTGAATTGAGCAACACTATATGAGAGAGGTTTTCTTTAAGTATTAGAAATAGTTTTAAAAAGTTTTTTTTAGCTACTATTTCTAATGAGTTCAGTATGCGGCAAAGTAATTTATTTTACTAAGCCCTTTTATATATGTAATAATTTGAATTCGCCTTAAATGGTCCCTTTGCATACTGAATACTTGGTGAAATTGATTATAATTAATTAATTTTACCCTCAATTGTTGAATTATATATATATATATATATATATCATCATCATCATCATTTAATGTCTGTTTTCCGTGCTAGCATGGGTTAGACGGTTCGACCAGGGTCTGGGAAGCCAGGAGGCTGCACCAGGCTCCAGTCTTGATCTGGCAGTGTTTCTACAGCTGGATGCCCTTCCTAACGCCGCTTTTTACGTGCCGGGGGGGGGGGGGGAGCGGCATCGGCCATGTTCAGATGGTGCTTTTTATGTGCCACCGGCACGGGTATCACAACTAGAATTTCCATTTGATATTTATTTTGATGTTGATGTACTTGACTCAATAGGTCTCCTCAAGCACAGCAGGCCATGTGCACCGGCACAGAAGCCAGTCAGGGTGGCGCTGGCATCGACCACGTTCGGATGGTTCTTTTATGTGTCGCTGGCACAGGTATCATGTCTACAATTTCCATTTCATATTTATATATACACACACACACACAATGTTAGGAAGGGCATCCAGCCATAGAAACCATGCCACAACAGACAATTGAAGTCTGAACAGCTCTCCAGCTGACCACCTCCATGTAAAACCGTACAACTCATGCCAACATGGTAAACGGACATTAAACGATGGTGATGATGATATAAATATGTACATAAGAGTGTGTGTGTGTGTATGCATATATATATATATATATATATATATATATACACATACACAGTTACATACACGTCTGTATGTGTATATCTACTGCCTCTCCCCCCTCCTCTGTGTCCTCACTATCATCAAAGCTATATATATATATGTTGCAAATAGCTCAGCTCTGCTTGCTCTGCCTATTAATTTCATAATTACTGAGCTTTTGAT
Source organism: Octopus sinensis (assembly GCF_006345805.1). Taxonomy (NCBI): domain Eukaryota; kingdom Metazoa; phylum Mollusca; class Cephalopoda; order Octopoda; family Octopodidae; genus Octopus; species Octopus sinensis. The sequence goes on along the minus strand of NC_043020.1, from coordinate 2,513,981 downwards.
TTCTTGAAAATATCAGGTCTCTGATTCAACATTGACAGCACACCACCACCACCACCACCACCACAACCACTAGCCCTCCTCCATTACTGCCCCTCCATCTCCATCCCCCATCATCGCCCTAATCACCACCACTCACACCACTGCCACCACCACCACCACACCCACTAGCCCCTCCCCATCCCTCATCACTGCCCCCTCCCCATCCCCGCCACTACCACCATCACCCTAACCACCACTCACATAACTGCCACCACCTTCACCACCACTACAGTTAACACACCCACCGCTAACACCACCACCATGCTTCTACCTTCACCAACCATCACCACCACAGTCAACATAAGGACTAGCAACAATACCACCATCGCTACTACTGCTGCTGCTGCTACTACTACTACTACTACTACTACTACTACTACTACTTCCACCACCACTGCTGTTGCTGCTACTACTACTACTACTATCACCATCATCTCTTATCCCCACTATTACCACCATCACTTTTACCAGCTGCACCACATTATCAACACTACTATCACCAACTCTGTTATGAGAATCAGTACCATTGCTACCACCACCACCACCACCACCACCACTACTGGAACCAACCCACAACTATCATCACCAGCAACACTGTTTCCACTAACTTCAACATTACCATGATGATGATGTCAATGATCACCATTACCACCACCAACAACAACAGTACCATAGTCACTACCATGACAGTGATTACCACTACTACCACTACCACCACTACCAACAAGAACATTATCAACACTAACACCACCTAAGGTACCAGCAACAGGAAACCAAAATTATATACAAAAACAACCACAATAAAACTAATGGTAGCTTCTCAGTGATTGCTTGAGATATGCTAGAAATAGTAGCTAAATGTCTCTCAAACTATACCTGACCATCATGAAGATATAGGACATAGTGGATAATGTTGTCTAAGATGAACTGTTTCTGAATTTCAAATAGATTGGTCAGAGCTGGAATGTCTTTTGATCAGAAAATTTACCACCTTCCTTTGGGTTTGGCAAACAGTAAGGTTATTGCAAAGAACTGGCCTATATAAAGTGCAATATATAAAGAGAGACAAGTCAATGAAACACCAATGAACTAACGGAGAGTGAGTTTATAAAAGCCCTCTACATCTGGAGGGGTGTGTGGCAGGGTTTTCATTTTTCAACTGAATTTGCTCATACTTCATCTTAATGGCGATAAAAACTCTTTCAACTTTTGGCTCAAAATTCTTTCAACTTTGGTAATAATAATGATCCTTTCTACTAAAACACAGGCCTGAAATTTTGGAGGAGGGGACTGGTCAGTTACATCGACCCCAGTGTGTAACTGGTACTTAATTTATCGACCCCGAAAGGATGAAAGGCAAAGTCTACCTCGGTGGAATTTGAACTCAGAAAGTAAGGACAGATGAAATATCACTAAGCATTTTGCATAACGTGCTAACTTTTCTGTCAGTTCACTGCCTTTAAAATAATAGTAATACGATAATAATAGTTTCTAGTGACAAGGCCATGAATTTGCAGGATGGGGAAACAATCATTTATACACACCCTTGTACTTGAATATTATTTTACTTTATTGTCCCAAGAAGGACATACAGCAGAGTTGGCTTTTGTAGGATTTGAGCTTAGAGTATAAAGAACCAGAACATGTTTTATTCAGGAGGAAGGTGTAGTTGGTTATATCAGGCCCAATAGTTTACTGGTATTTTATTTTGTTGACTCACAAACAGTGTTTAATAAAATGAAGTAGCATGAAACGATTGTACTACACTACCTTGGATATCCTTTTTGCTTATTATGAGTATATATATATACACACACATACACATATGTATATTGATTTATGTATGTGTGTTAGTTATAGTAGTTTTACTGGTCCTTGAAGTTTTCATCTTTAATGTCACTTGTTGAAAGTTAAGGGCAAAACTTGAAGTCTCACTGAAACCAATAGTATTCTATGGAATGTATTCAGTCAATCTCTCTCTCTCTTACCCTTTCTCACACACACTCACAAACGCAAATACATATGTATGGGTATATATATGTGTGTGTGTGTGTGTGTATATATTATATACATTGAACATTTGATTGGTCCATTGTGTTATTTGATATTATATTGGAAACGAATAGATGTAATTTTGTGTTTGTGTATATGTGTGTGTGTATATATGTATGTATTTATACAGATACTGCACTAATCTATGTAGATAGATGTGTGTGTATGTGTTTGTGTTTGTGTCAGACCTTGTGTTCACAACAATGAGCCCTTGTAGCACATTATAGAACACAAACCAAAATTAAAACCCATTTTGAAAACATAGACCTATGTAAACATATATAGTCACACACTCATATACACACACACACACACGCATATATATATGTATATATATGTGTATATATATATACATATATATATGTATATATATGTGTATATATATATATATAATATATATATTCATATGATGTAGATGGATAGATACACACACACATAGATATACAGTGATTGATCTGTCGAGTCCTTTGAGATTGTGTATCCAATGTTCATTAATGGTTAAAATAATGTAGAATAATAATTAGATAAAAAATTATTATACATACAAACACATACATTTCTATCTATCTATCTATCTATCTGTGTACTTATGTAACTACACACACTCACATACACATGCACACACACACATATATTCATTTATATATATATATATATATATATACACACACAAACCCATTTATTACACCCAGAGGTATATAGTGGAGATCTATTACTTTTCCATTATTTGAAGTTTCTTGATGGTGAAGCAACCACTCAGATGGTGAATCTGTAAAGAAATGTCTTCTCTTTATCTCTCTCTCTCTCTTTCTGTTTCTTCTTTTCTTCCTTCCTTCCTTCTTTCTTTCTTTCTTGTTACACACACACACACACACACACACACACACACACACACACACACACACACACACTCACACGGCGTTTCAAAAGAGTGTATACACTCATTGATTAATTATTAAATAAGTGATTATCAAAATAACATAGCATCTGCAGAATTTGATAGAATCTACAAACATGATTTAATTTAATTTATTTTTTTCATTTTATGACCATCTCTTTTCAAACTGACGACCGTTCCGGTCCAGATGCTGCCGATAATGTGAAGCAGTGAAATTGCAATTAGCAAGAAACATTTCATTTGATATTCGTACACGTCCTTATTCAATACCTGCCCCGAATTCAGCAACTGTTGCTGGTCTTGAAACACATTCTTTCCCTTTCAAGTATCCCTTAACCCTTTCATTACCAACCTGGCTGAAACGGCTCTGGCCCTGGCCCTGAGTACAAATGTCTTGTTTTCAAAAGTTTTGAATTAAAATCTTCCACCAAACCTTAGTCACTAGCTTAATGATAACTAAGTTATTTTACTAAATTCTTTGTAATATTTAAAGTAATTGAAAGAAATATGGAGCATCTCAAAATAAATACAGTAACGAAAGGGTTAAAAAAAACCTCTGGTGGTGTGTGCCATGCAGTAGGACTGAACCTGAGACCTGGTGGTTGGGAAGCAAACTTCTTACCACACAGCCATGCGTTGTGTTATGACATTTTGACAACAACATTCATCCGTTCCCTGAGATGGGAACGGATGAGAATAACAAGGATGGTGGCTGTTGGAATGCATTTGTTAATGGTGGTGGTGGTGGTGGTGGTGGGGGATGTGTTCTGTCAGAACTAACCTGGGGCTAAGCACAACGACAATGACAACAAAGAAGAGACAAGGAAGGAGTCTTTATAGGATCATTCGATCTGATAGATACACAACTGCAATCATCATCATCATCATCATCAACACCACTGCTATAAACATCATTAGTATATTGACAAGAACCACTATGAGAACCACGACCACCACCACAACGACGACCACCACCACCATGACGACAACCACTACGATGACGACCACCACCAACACAACCACCACCACCACAACCATCACGACCACCACCAACACAACCACAACCACAACCATCACCACAACCACCACCACCACCAGCACTAACACAACCACCACCACAACAACCACCACGACAACCACCACGACCACCACCAACACAACCACCACCACCACCACAACCACCACTACCAACAACAAAACCACCACCACCACCACCATGACCACCACCACCATGACCACCACCACCATGACCACCACCACCGCCACCACCACCACCACGATCACCACAACCACCAACAAAATCACCACCAAAACCACCACCACCACCTCCACCATCACCACAACCACAACCACCACCATGACCACCACCACCAGTATCACTCATATTTATCATCCGCTTCACTGTCATCATAATTATGTTCATCAGTGTTAACATCCCCCCCCCCCGCAATCTTCCTCCCCCCCTCTTGCAAACACCTCCATCACTTTCGCCATTTATTATTCAGCTCGTTGTTGCACCTGGAAGGCCCATCGACTCTCTGTCATTGCATGCACATTGCACCTCTGGCCTTGTCATCATCATCATCATCGCCATTATCATCGTCATCATCACTTGTTTTCATCACCACCACCACCATCACCATCTTTATCATTACCATCATCATCATCACTACTACCACCACACACCACCATCACCATCATCATCATAACCACTGCTAACATCATCATTGGCAGTAGTAGCACAGCACCAAGACCGTCATTATCATCATTACTATTCTATGTTTTTGAGATGAGGAATTCTCTACTTTATTTACATTATTTACAATTTATAGATGCAGGAGTGGCTGTGTTGTAAGTAGCTTGCTTACCAACCACTTGGTTCCGGGTTCAGTCCTACTGCATGCCACCTTGGGCAAATGCCTTCTACTATAGCCTTGGGCCAACCAAAGCCTTGTGAGTGGATTTGGTAGACGGAAACTGAAAGAAGCTCGTCGTATATATGTATATATATATGTGTGTGTGTGTGTGTATGTGTTTGTGTGTCTATGTTTGTCTCCCCAACATCACTTGACAACCGATGCTGGTGTGTTTACATCCTCGTAACTTAGCAGTTCGGTAAAAAGAGACTGATAGAATAAGTACTAGGCTTACAAAGAATAAGTCCTGGGGTTGATTTGCTCGACTAAAGGTGGTGCTCTAGCATGGCCACAGTCAAATGACTGAAACAAGCAAAAGAGTAAATGGATGGCTAGGTCTCCTCACCTTGTTTGTTATTATCACAACGTTTCGGCTGGTGTACTCTCCTGCCTTCATCAGGTGTCCTGGTGGAATTTTGAACACAACCCTTTATTTGACTAATGGGGTCCACAGTTCTCATTCCTAAGGTATGCTGCTGATGCTATATTTCTGTTAATACTATTATCCACTATGCTATATGCCCATGGGCATATAGCGTAGTGGATAAGAGTGCAGGCTACTAACCCTTGGATTCTAAGTTCAATCCCAGGTAGGGACTTGAAAAACGATATCAGCTGAAACATTGTGATACAAGAAACAAGGTGAGGACACCTAACCATCCATTATAACTAATGTATCATCATCATTGTTTCACCATCACCACCATCATCAGCAGCAGCAGCACCAAGACCATCAGCATCATCATCATCATCATCATTGCCTCGCCACCACCACAACCACCGCTACAACCAGAACCGGCACCACCACCACCACCACCACCACCATCATCATTATCTTCATCGTCATCATCATCATCATCACCATTATCATCATCATCGTTAGCATCATCAACAGCAGCAGCAGTAAGAGCAACAGTGTTGGAGGTGGTGTTGGTGGTGGTAGCACAGATAAGATGTGCAGTGAATCTTAGACAGTTGCACAACGACTGCAACAGCTGCAGTTTTGGTCATTGACAGATATACGTCTAATTAGGTTAATGGAAACACTGTGTGTGTGTGTATTTATGTGTGTGTGTGTGTGTGTGTGTATATGTGTATACTATGTATGTGGATATCTGTGTGTGCATTATATATGTGTATGTTTTTTTTTGTATTATGTGAATGTGTGTGGTTGTAAGTGTTTCTATGTGTGTGTATGTTTGGATGGTGTTATATATATTCTGTATTATGTATGTGTACATGTATGTGTGTATTCTGTATAAGTATGTGTTATGTATGTGTATGTGTAGCTGTGTGTGTGGCTGTGTGTTTCTGTTATGTGTGTGTGTGTGGCTTATGTATGTGTTATTGTGTAAGTTATGTGTATGGCTATATGATTATATATGTGTGTATATTTATGTATGACTCTCTGCCTCTATCTGTGTGTATGTGTGAATGTGTGGGTGTATACTATATATATATATATATAAAAAACCAATTGACTAATAATAAAGAAGTGGAATTGAACCAGTGCATGTGTTATTGTTGATGTAATGACCCACCCAAAACATAACAATGTACACACACAGGCTTGCATATTTATGATGGGCTTCTTTTTAGTGTCTGTCCAGCACAGCTGTGTGTGGGTGCTTCATTGGGTGGAAGACAATTAACTCCTGTTGGATGTGATTGAAAACTCTGGCTGTACACTGTACATAGCTTTCCACCAATCAGATTATCCGGTTCCATGGATACAAACATTACAATAATACCACCAACAACAATAACAGAGACAAGGCAACCTTTGAGTTATTCATAGCATCAAGAAAAAAGGAAAAAAGTAATGGTATTCCGCCCAATGAAGTACCTGCACATGGCTGTTGCTGAGAGATATTCAGCCATATGGGTGCTATATATCAAGGTGGCGAGCTGGCAGAACTGTTAGCACACTGGGCGAAATGTGTAGCCGTATTTCGTCTGCCGTTATGTTCTGAGTTCAAATTCCGCCGAGGTCAACTTTGCCTTTCATCCTTTCGGGATCGATAAATTAAGTACCAGTTATGCACTGGGGTCGATGTAATCGACTTAATCCGTTTGTCTGTCCTTGTTTGTCCCCTTACATGTGTTTGTGTGTGTGTATGTATATATATATATATATACACATACACACACATGCTCTTCTGTAGAAGAGCGTAGGCTCGAAACGTAAAAGACTTTTTCTGTTTCTGAGCGCTATACTAATACATGTGTTTGTTTTGTACTCCACCTGTCTTCGTCTTTTGTTTTTTTCCTAAACTCTCCCTATATATATATATATATATATATATTATATATATATATATATATATATATATATATATATATATACATACACACACATGCTCTTCTGTAGAAGAGCGTAGGCTCGAAACGTAAAAGACTTTTTCTGTTTCTGAGCGCTATACTAATACATGTGTTTGTTTTGTACTCCACCTGTCTTCGTCTTTTGTTTTTTTCCTAAACTCTCCTATATATATATATATATATATTATATATATATATATATATACACATACACAACACATGCTCTTCTGTAGAAGAGCGTAGGCTCGAAACGTAAAAGACTTTTTCTGTTTCTGAGCGCTATACTAATACATGTTTGTTTTGTACTCCACCTGTCTTCGTCTTTTGTTTTTTTCCTAAACTCTCCCTATATATATATATTATGTGTGTGTAGATATGTATATATTCATGTTTGTGTGATATATATATGTTATTAGGTGTATGCATTCAGGCCTTATATATGTTTGTGTGTGCATTTGGACTTACCTCTCTCTTTCTCACTCTCTCTTTCTCACTCTCTCTCACTCTCTCTCTCTCTCTCACCCTCTCTCTCTCTCCGTGCTATAATTAAAATGCTGTCAGGCTAACAATATCTTTACCATTCTGTAGTTTCCTTCAAAGTTTGAAACATTAGAAATTGTTAGCAGTGATGGGGGCTGGTGGTGGTGGTGGTGATGATGGTAATGGTGATCGTTGAAGTGTTGATCGTAGCGGTGAGTGGTGGTGGGAGTGGTGAATATCATAAGTAATGATGATTGATGCTAGTTGTGCAATATGATATTAGTGGTGTTGGTTGTAGTATAGTAGTGGTGCTTGGAGGCATGGTTGTAGTGGTGGGGCGGGGTGGTGGTGTTATTAA
>NC_043020.1:2493416-2498416 GCF_006345805.1 Octopus sinensis | reverse complement strand
GAATAAAAAAGGATTAATTTTGGCAGAATAATGCGAACACTAAAGGGTTAAATAACGTAAGCCACATACCAGTTGTAAACTATGTATACTACAAAAGAAGTTATAATGAAAAGATGTAATCTCTCCACTCAAATATTGATGTACCATAATCAATTTTTTGTAAGTTTATGCTAAGAGACTGTGATGTTTTGGCTTGTTTCCAATATTTCATAATTAGTTTTAAGTTTAATCTCTTCAGTTTTTCTATAGAATTTAGAACCAGCATTGAAAGTCAAGTTTCATATATGAACATGTCTATGTAAACAATGTGATCGAAGATAGAAGAATAGATGATGGGTGTATATGCATGTTTCGGGAGTTATTGCTCTCTCATCAGCATCACATCCAACCCATTAAGCGTCCATGAACTCATTGTTTAAATACCCAATAAGTTTATTGGTGTAACACTATTGGATGGACCAGTTTACATATCAAACACATTTCTGGTAACTGGTATGTACAGATCAGTTGTTCGTAGGGTCATTGTATTTTGTTTTGCAACCACAAGAGAATAAAACTGAAACTCAGCACTGGTGTAATTTAGTTTAGATATGATAAAATGATGGTTGTATTGTTTATATAGAATTTATTTCTATATGAAATGTAACTTTCAGTACTGGCTCTAAATTCTATTGAAACCTGTAGAGATAAACTTAGAAACGGTCGGATCACAAAAGATAGGGTTCATTGTTGACTTATAAACCTTTAATATATATTTGGTTGCAAAATGAAATGCTGTGTCCCTGCCAGCAATTAATTTATAATTAGTGACAATTACTGATTCCCATCTGGTTCCCATGCCTATGACTCAGTCTCCCATCTGTGATACAGCCTTGTTAACCCTTTCGTTACCGTATTTATTTTGAGATGCTCTGTGTTCCTTTCAATTAATTTCAAGTATAACAAAGAATTTAGTAAAATAACTTAGTTATCATTAAGCTACTGTTAGGAACATAAATTCTGACTAAGGTTTGGTGGAAGATTTTAATTAAAAACTTATGAAAACAAGACACTTGTACTACAGAGCCAGAACCGGTTTCAACCAGGTTGGTATCGAAAGGGTTAAACACATGGAAATTTTTGATACATTTTTGAAAAAAAAAAATGTATATAATATATGTCCAATTAGTTAGTCTCTGTAGTTAGTGGTCAATATGGTAAAAAAATGTAGAGAACGGTTAAATAACTGTCTCGGTCCATTTCTTTAACAGTCCATGATGATAATGACTTGATAGCTAATTCTTTGATATGATTCATTACACTGCGTAACAAAATTTTAATTTTTTATTTGTCTTTGGTCAGTAAATGTTATTTCCTATTTGCATCTTTCTAGAAATCAAAGGAAATGACTACTATCCCCTTCACACTTTGTTTTATCGATTCTGCCTGATCACCACCCTAATAATAACAATGATTTCATTTATTTGCCTCAAGGGCAAAAGATGACTGGGGGGGGGGGCAATACAAAGACAGATACAAAGTGTTGGGGTTTACACATAATGAAATAATTTTTTTAAAAAATGAAAGAAAGCAAGTATTCACAGTATGCAGTGAAAAAGAAGGGACATATGCCTAGCATACAAAGGTTTAAAAAATTATCAGCACACTTCATTTCATGTTTCTCCAGTTCACTCAGCTGTAGAAATGAGTTGCAACATCACTGGTTACTTGGACATAAAGAAAATTCTAACTGGGCCCCACCTGTAAGGTCATTTGCTGTTTATCTTGAAATGAGATCACCATGTCACGCACATATGGTTGTGATGCATGGGCACCTGGTGTACCCTTATAAGACAGGTAGTCATTCCGGGTGGATTAGTCTTCATATATTTGTACCCCAGTGTCATTTTGATGGCGTGCACTGCTCTCTCACTCAATAAAAATGGTTTCAAATTTTGGCACAATGCCAGCAAGTTTAGGGGAAGGGTTTCAGTTGATTTCATTGACTCCTGTGCTCAACTGGTACTTATTTTATCAACCCTGAATGACAGGCAAAGTCGACCTTGGTGGTATTTGAACTCGGAACATAAAGGTGGACAGAATGCCACAAAGCATTTTGACTGGTGTTTTAATAATAATAATAACAACAATAATAATAATAATAATGATAATAATAACAAAATGAAGAAGAAGAGTTATCACTACCACCATCATCACCAACCAATATCGTCATATTCTCCATCAGTAAATTTAGTGCATGCTTTGGAAAACAAATTTTGAAAATTTCTTGAAAAAGATATCAAATATTTGACCCTGTCAGGGAAAGCTGTATCCAGAAAAAAAAAGATAAACTGCGTAAGGATAAAAAAGCAACAAAAATCCCCCCCTCTCATAAACACATGTACATACAATCTTTCACACACACATACACACATATAGACAGTCTTTTATGTATAACAGTGGTTGCACCGTTAACGGTTATTTTGTTTTATTAGTCTGCTGTCGTATGCAGTCATTCCTGGTTTGAAATGTAAACCTTGCTTATTCTACAAATAACTAACCAGATGACATTATATATACTTCCAGTAGTAGTCATACTGAACAAATTTATGTTTTCTACTTCAAAATATATACACACACACACGCAGGTGCAAGTATGGCTGTGTGGTTAAGAAAGCTCACTTTGCAACCAAAAGATTTCCAGTTCGATTCCACTGTGAAGTACATTGAGCAAGTTTCTTCTACGAAAGTCTGGGGTCATTGAATGTCCTGTGAGCGAATTTTGTTGATGGAGTTTGTGTGGAAGCTTGTGTGTATATATATATATATCATTCGCCATGATAGATCGTTAGCCACTACACACATTTTTTTCTCTCCTTGTTTTTTTCTGTGTACCTTTCTGTAGCAGAGCGTAGGCTCAAAACATAAAAGACTTTTTCTAATTCCTGAGTGTTATACTAATACATCTGTTTGTTTTATACACCACCTGTCTTCGTCTTTTGTTTTTTTTGTAAACTCTCCCTATATATATATGTGTGTGTGTGTGTGTGTGTTTCAATTGTGTTGGAGGAAGAAGGAAGGTTGCTCATGTCAGCTTCCTATCTCCTTCCCTGCACATCTGAACATCAACTTTTCCAAATGTACAGATGAAGGGGTCAAAACCACAAATATAGAAATTCATGGTAAAACTACTACTTTGTTTTTTTTTGTTTTGTAGTTTACTTTGTATTGTTTTGTATTCTTCCGGCTTCGCACAACAAATCTCTTTAAATGATTATATTAATAATAATTTTTTTTCTTTAATATTTGAAAGAGACCTCCCACTTTCTTTAGCATTAAACTCTGAAATTAACTGTTGTGTTTTCAGTGTTAATTAGGATGAGCACGAAGTTGTTTTTTTCTTTTGTGTCCTCCCATTATAATTGTGTGATTTCAACTTCATAAACTGTTATTAAGGGTGTTATTTACACAACAGACAGCGGAAGAGTTAATAAGCTGTAATTCATTTGTAAGTTTTACTTTCGAGACAGTGAGAAATCTTCAATTGATATATTGTGACAGTGCTGTCATAGAAAATAGAAACAAAAGCTTGAGAAAACTCAGACTGGTCTCGAGGTTGTAGAAATGATTTAAGTGATGTCTGAAAATTTGGATAAGTTATTGTGTCAGGTATCTGGGGGAAGAGGGGAATTTGTTAGAATTGATTCAAGTACTTTAGTGATTCTGTATTTCGTTGACTCCCAGGTGGGGGAAAAAAAGAGTGAAGTTGACCAAGACAGGATTTGAACTTACAACATTGTTATTATTAGATTGTGCATGTGATGACCAAGGACATCACATGGGAGAAGAAGACAGGGCACAGTGAGTCCAGCTGTGACCAGCCAGTCTGAAGTGTGCTCTGAGGGCTCTTCTGTAGGGCTCTGGTGGTCAGATGGGAATGAAGGCAAAGTGCTGGCTTTGTATTTGCACAGGCTGCATTTTCTTTGGGCCCCTGTAATCCTGTTCTGTTTTTAGGAAGTGGCGCCTTTCTTGGTGAAGCTTTGTCAGTTTGTCAGGCAGGGCAATCTTGCGCTTGCATTTCCTAGGTGTCAGAGTTGATCTTAAAGAGCTACAACTAACTCCTGCGGGACATATTTTGTCCAACACTCTACTAACTTCGTTAATTTACTTCCCTGATAATCTATTTATAAACTTAAGCACAAGATAACAAATTTTGAAGAAAGGGGTGGATTAGTTAAATTGGGATCCTGAAAGATGAACGGTAAAGTTGAATTTGTAAATCTAGTTAATTTTTGAAAAACAGAGGTATGTGTACTGACAAGGGAGACGTGTATACATATAAATGCGACAGGCTTCTTTCAGTTTCCGTCTACCAAATCCACTCACAAGGCCTTAGTCAGCCCAAGGCTTATAGTGGAAGACACTTGACCAAAGTGCCGGAGCCATGTGGTTGGGAAGCGTGCTTGCCACACAGCCATGCCTGCTTCTTCTTTGCCATTTCTTGGGTAAATTCATCAGGCAAAGAAGCACTGTCATTTGTAACTCACTCTGCCCATTCCTTCTTTATTATTATGTGGTTTCAGTCAAGTTTCTTGTTTTATTCTACAGCACTAGAAAAATAATTGTTGTTGTTGTTGTTGATGTTGTTTTTTTACTCCATTCAGATTAATGTTTCCAACACTTTTGTGTACGTGTGTGTGTGTCTGTGTGTGTGTGTGTTCAGTCATGCAATTGTAAAGTGTTTAAGCTTGGAGATTTGACTGAGAGAAGGTGGGTTCTTTGTGTTTGAAGATAATTTGTGAGGCTGTATGTTTACACTACTACTACTGCTACTACTACTACTATGAGCAAGCTCTTCTTTTCACCTTTTCAGACAGTTATTCTGCAACATCTGTAAACATTGCAAATGGTTATTTGTCCAACAAAAAAAAAACAAAAAAAAAATAAAACAAAACAAAGTTTATCAGTTCAAAATAGTTAAAAACAAACCTCTTTTACTTTACTCCAGGTAACTGAGGGAG
>NC_043020.1:2480916-2488416 GCF_006345805.1 Octopus sinensis | reverse complement strand
GAACGACAACGAAACCAACAACAAAAAAGAAACAAAAACAACTTTGCAACAAGTTGTAAAATACATTGATAATAGTAACAACAACAACAACAACTGGAGCAATAACAACAGCAACACCAATAATAATCGATGTTTCTAATTTTGGCACAAGGCCAGCAATTTGTGCAAAGCATTGGAACAAATTTTGGAAGGCATTTTTTTTCTTTTTTCGCCAGCAGTTTTCTGCTTCTTGCCTCCCATCCTATGTCAAATGTAATGTTTTATCATTTATTCGCATTGTTTTGAATTAATCATGCATTTATCTTGTAACTACGAGGTTTCAGTGATGTGGTTGTTTATTTATAGAAGAATATTGTTTGGTAGATGCGTAGGAAGAGGCTGGATCTTGCCAATTTGAAAACAGAAAGCAGGTGGAATATTTGGGCAAGGTCTGACTGATTTCAATATACATGCATGTATTCAGGCCGGGCGAACTGCCCAGCGGTATTTCGTCTGCCGTTACATTCTGAGTTCAAATTCCGCCGAGGTCGACTTTGCCTTTCATCCTTTCGGGGTCGATTAAATAAGTACCAGTTACGTACTGGGGTCGATTTAATTGACTTTATCTCTTTGTCTGTCCTTGTTTGTCCCCTCTGTGTTTAGCCCCTTGTGGGCAATAAAGAAATAAATATACATGCATGCTACTTCCCAACCACTTGGTTCTGAGTTCAGTCCCACTGTGTGGAACCTTGGCCAGGTGTCTTCTGTTGGGTCATCCCATAAATAATATGGGTTTTTTTTTATACTTCTTTTATTTTTCAAAATTAAGATAAAGCAGAGTTCTTTTTCAATCTAAAATGTATTCTCCTTCGTATACTTCAATGCTCAAGAACACAATGCATTGTCCAGTCCAGGAATTGAAACCACAGTCTTATGATCATGAGTTGAACACCCTAACCACTAAGCCATGTGTCTCCGCTGTAAATAGATGGGAATAAATGACATTGTCAAAATAAAGGAATGGATATAAGGATTAAATAGTTATATGAATGAAGTTGAAAAACGGTAGAGTCTAAATAAAGGAATGAAGTTGACCAAAGAGAGAGGAGAGAGAGAGAGAGAGAGAGAGAGAGAAAGAGAGATAAAGAGATAGAAAGAGAGAGAGAGAGAGATGAGCAAAAGATTGCTAAGAATTAGGTTTAAATATAAAAACTAATGAAGCATGTTAATGTATTGATTTCTTACGATAGATTTCTCTTAAGGCTATGATCGTTTTATTGATTTCGTATTGGGTCATTGGAGAATTATTGTTGTGTTAGTAATGGTTTATAGTTTGGTAATATTATTGGTTAGTATGGGGTCACAGCATAGGGCCTTAGTACAGGGTCAGAGTATAAAGCCATGGTGTAACATTGTATTATTATTGACCGGCGTTTATTCTTTTAATTGCTTTCTCTCCGCATACATTATTGACCCCTTTTAGCAATATCTTTATCCTTTTACTTGTGTCAGTCATTACACTGTGACCATGCTGGGGCACTGCCTTGAAAGGTTACGTCAAATAAATTGACCCCCATCATCATCATTGTTATCATTTACCATCTCTTTTCCTTGCTGGCATGGGTTTGACAGTTTGACGAGCCAGAGGACTGCAGTCAGCTCCAATTGTCTATTTTGGCATGGTTTTTTTTCAGCTGGATGCTCTTCCGAATGCCAACCACTTTACAGATTAGATTCTGTGTGTGTGTCTACGTATGCATGTATGTATGTATGTATGTATGTGTAGAAGCGCAATGGCCCAGTGGTTAGGGCAACGGACTCGCGGTCGGAGGATCAAGGTTTTGATTCCCAGACCGGGCAATGTATGTGTGTTTATTGAGCAAAAATGCCTAAAGCTCCACGAGGCTCCGGCAGGTGGTGGTGGTGACCCCTGTTGTACCCTTTCGCCCCAACTTTCTCTCACTCTCTCTTCCTGTTTCTTGAGTAACAGTGCGATGGACTGGTGCCCCATCCAGCTGGGAGGAACACATACGCCATAGAAACCGGGCCCATGAGCCTGGCTAGGCTTGAAATGGGCGAATAAAGGAAAACAAAAAAAGTATGTATGTATGTATGTATGTAGGTATGTGTGTATGCATACATGCATGTATGTCTGTATTCCTTGTTGTCTAGTGGTCAGGATTTCTGGTTTTCACCAACATAGCCTAGAATCAATTCCAGACAACCAGACTTGGGAATGCATAGGTTTTTACATTCATAGATAGGCATGAGCCATATGGTCAAGTTTGCTTCTGAAGCACGTAGTTCCAGGTTCAGTCTTACTGCATGGTACCTTGTGTAAGCATCTTCTACTATAGCCCCAGTTCAACCAAAGCCTTGTGAGTGGATTTGGAAAGTAGAAACTGAAAGAAGCCCTTATTTACATTATTTACATTTGACAGATGCCTTAGGAATGAGAACCCAGGTTCGAAATTTCCCTAAGACACCTGATGAAGGCTGGAGGGTATATCAGCTGAAACATGTTAACAGCGAACAAGATGAGGACAAATATCCGTCGAATGTAAATAATGTAAATAATGTACATAATTCCTCATCTCTTAAATGTAGAACTGAAAGAAGCCCGTTGTGTATATGAATATATTTTCTTTTATTTATTTACTTGTTTCAGTCATTTGACTGTGGCCATGCTGGAGCATCATATGTATTAGGAAAGAGGTGAGGGTTGGTGACAGGAAGGGTACCCATCTGTAGAAATTCTGCCTCAGAAAATACCCTCAGACCCATGCAACATAGGAAAGTGGACGTTAAACGAAGATGGTGGTGGTGGAGGTGGCACTGGTGGTGTTGTATCATCATCATCATCACCATTTTAACAGCCACATTTTTGTGTTTCATGTGGTTGGATGAGGCAACATCAGAGCAGAGATTTTATGGTTGGATGCTCTTCCTGCTGCTGACCCTATCTTGTTTGTAAAGAAACAAAAAAGTGCCTTAGTCTTCTGAACAATGAACAACACCGATGCAGTTAGGCAGAGAACGGAAAAGAAATGATACTGTTTGAAGGAACTTTTTCTTCACAAAAATTGCACATGTCAAGACATGGCAAATGCGCAGCAGACTGCATGCAAAAGATGCAGTCTGTGTGATGAGCAGTGAGGCAGTTGATTGCAGTGAGCAAATGCAGAGAGGAGGGAAGATATGAACTCACTCGCTCACACACACACACACACACACACATGCACACTCAGAGTAGGCTTTTCACTTTCTGTCTACTAATTTCCCCCACAAGATATTGGCCAGTCCACAGCTCTAGTAACATAGTACAGAAAGTCAGCTGACAGCATTCACAGACTGGGATTGAACTTCTAGCTATGCGCTTCCAAAGTAAACTTCTCAACAATGAAGCCATATATATATATATAATATATATATATATATATATATGTGGTGTGTGTGTGTGTGAGTGTGTATATCTATTTATAACTATAATATAAGTATTTATACATATATCTATATCTATCGATATATCTTTGTACATATATATATGTGTGTATATATATATATATATGTGTGTGTGTTGTGTGTGTGTGTGTGTGTGTGTGTGTATGTGTATATATATATAAAATTTTTGTTTTCTAGATAATGACATTTCTGAAATGTCAATCTTTAAATAGAGAAAAATAAAAAATAAAAAAAAACAGAGCAAGTATGGGGAAAAAAGTATTGCCCTCCCCACCACCTCTGAAATGATGATTGAGAGATAACAAGAAAAAAAAACTGTAAAATTAATATAAAATAATTAGGTAAAAGTCCCATAACAACAACAACGACAACAGGAATGATGATAAAACTACAGCAGTATTAGAATTTTAAGTTAAAAAAAAATTTATTGAAAAAATTAAAAACTTGCAATGTAGTAATACACCAAATCATTATTTCATTAAATTATTATTCAATTCGTTATATTTTTTAAAAGTTTTTGCCGTATCTTTTAAAGTAGCAGCTAAAAAAGAATTACAATTTTTCTTGTTGTTAACGTTTTTTTTCGTTTCTAAAAATATATATTTATTTTATTTTTAATTCAAAATATCATGTAACGAAATAGTCCCATAATTCCCTCTGGTTAAAGAAAAAAAAAACAAATACAAAGAAAAGATGACAACAAAAAAACTGACTTAACGAAACAAGATGAAGAAAATAATAAAATTAAAGACAGTAGTAATAACACCAACAACAGAAACAACAACAATAAGAATCGTAATTCTTTGATGTGTTTCAATTTTCCTGTCTTTGATTAATATTTCTAATGAGTGCAAAACTGTTTCCTTCGTACAAACGCAAGACAATGGCTTCTTGGTTAAGGAGGTCGTTTCACAACCTCATAGTTCAGTGTTTGATTCTACAGTGTGACATCTCAGACGAGTATCTTCTGCCCTGCCATTGCTGAAGATTTTCTAACTAGAAAGGGTATGGCCTGGTCAGCCTGTAATGATATGCTTAAGATCTGGTCATCAAATCTAAGTTGAGATTTCAAACTTGAAATCTTCAAAGCCACATTTAAGAAAAACATCTTTGAATGATTATTCTGACCGGCTGCCAAGCAAATGAGAAACAGTAATTGAAGATGGTGAATATACTTCGGAATAATCATTTAAAGATGTGTTTGTTAAATGTTGTTATTGTTTTTGTTGAATAAAATTTGTTGGAAAAAAACCCCGCAATAATTATGCACTAGATGAGATGGTGAAGCATGACCTTCGAACATTAGGTCTCACCGAGGCAATGACTAATGACTGAGACCTTTGGAAATATGTTGTGCTTGAAAAGACTTGGCAGGACAAGTGAGACCATAACCCGTGGCCTCTACCTGGGATGTAGTTGTAGAAATTGCAGTTGTGATGCCATTGCCAGTGCCACCTCGAGTGGCCTCGGTAACATGTAAAAAGCACCCACTACACTCACTGAGTGGTTGGCATTAGGAAGGGCATCCAGCTGTAGAAACATTACCTGATCAGACTGGGCCTGGTGCAGCCTCCTGGCTTCCCAGACCCCAGTCGAACCGTCCAACCAATGCTAGCATGGAAAACGGACATTAAATGATGATGATGATGATGATATAGGGTCAGTAAAATTTAGATTCAGATGAATATGGTACTTAAGTTAAAGTCACCAGAATTTTGTATGGTATTATCCATATAAATCAAATGGGGTGATTATAATCAAAATAAGCAACAAGGATATCCAGAGGTAATGCAGTACGATTGTTTCATGGAGTTGCATGAAACGATCATACTGCATTACCTTCGGATATCCTTGTTGCTTATTTTGATTATATATATTTATATATATATTATTATTATTCAGAGTCACTGCCTGGAATTGAAGTCGGAATTTTGGGGTTAGTAGCCCGTGTTCTTAACCCATGGGCATATGGTATAGTGGTTAAAAGCGTGGGCTACTAACCTCAACATTCCAAGTTTGATTCCAGGCAGTGACCTGCATAATAATAATAATAATAATAATAATAATTACATTGTAAACGTAGGAATGAAAACCCAGGTTTGAAATTTCCCCAAGACACCTGATGAAGGCTGGAGGGTACACCAGCCGAAATTTTGTGTTAACAACAAACAAGATGAGGACAAATATCCGTCAAATGTAAATATTGTACATAATTCCTCATCTCTTAAATATAGAATATATATATATATATATATGTACACACACACATATATATATGTGTGTGTGTGTGTGTGTGTATTTATGCATTTTAAATAAAGGAATGTGTGAAGAGAAGAGATTCTCGTCGTAACCTCTTGAAATAAACTAAGCTAAAATAAAACAATCTGAAACCGAGTTTTCTTGATCGATCATTTAACAAATAAGAATTCAATTATATCACTTAATTATTGTGTAATTAACCATTCACAGATCGGAAATTACATCAGCTGCTATACACAATGGCAGAAGAGGTTTTGCATGCATGTATGTATGTGTGTGTGTGTCTGTATGATTCATGTTGTGTGTGTATGTGTACTTGAGAGTGACAGAGAGCGTATATGTACGTATGTGTGTGTGTGTGATATAGCCTAGATTTTTGCTTTTGTTATATAATTATTTTTGTTCTATGTTTACTTTTTTTTGTCTTTTCCTGTGTGTCTTACTTTCTTTCCATCCTGTCATATCGTATTTCTTTGCCTCTTTTCTTTGTTCGATTCTTGTTGGCTGGCAGAGATGTTAGCGCATTGGGTAAGATGCTTTGCAGAATTTGTTCCAGATCTTTTTGTGGTGAGTTCAATTCCTGCTGAGTTCAACTTTCATCATTTCAATGTGAATAAATAGTAAGCAGTTCTCAAGGGAGTTGAACAGCAGAAGTCCTTGAGAGAAGAAACCCCCACCTCTGGCAAGTGTCTTGGCCCTTAACTTCTTACATTCTAAGGGGGCATTTAAACTGCTTGGAGATTTCATTTGTGACCAACTCCTCTTTCATTCAGACATAGTGTATCTAGGACTACATTATCTAATGTGTAATGTAGGGGTAAGAAACTTTCAAGCTGAACTGTAAAAAGTCTTTGGAAAAGAAACCTTCCTTAAGTAAGTGTCTCGGCCCTTAACTTCTTATACTCTGAGGGGAAAAGGCTGCACCCAGGTTTTGACATCTGGGTGCCCTTTTGCTAACACTTTTGAACCATTTGAATATGGGAGACTCGTGCATTTGGTCATTCATCCTTTTGGGGTTGATTAAATAAAGTACTAATCAAGTACTGGAACCCTCCATTGATAAACCGTCTTTTCAGAATTGCTGGACTTGTATCATCATTGTTTAATATCTGTTTTCCGTGCTTGCACGGGTTGGACGGTTCAACCAGGGTCTGGGAAGCCAGGAGGCTGCACCAGGCTCCAGTCTGATCTGGCAGTGTTTCTACAGCTGGATGAGGCAGCGGCCCCTTTCCGATGATACTTTTTACGTGCCACCGGCACAGGTATCACAACTACAATTTCCATTTGATATCTATTTTGATGTTGATGTTGACGTACTTGACTCAATAGGTCTCCTCAAGCACAGCAGGTCACCCTACGATCCAAGGTAAGCACAACAGGTCGTTCTGCACTGCAAGGTACTTTGGATGGGCTGTACCTTGGATTGCATAATGACCTATCCAATCTAAGCTGTAAATAATTATTAAATATGGTAAGGCAGCGAGCTTTGATATTTTGGATTCGTTTCTCTGGCCTGTCTCCAGAATTTGTCTTGGGGAAGGAGTGAGTTGGACAGGGCTCACTTTCATTGCATTTCTTGTAATAATTTCAGTTTATATGGCATTAGGAAAGGCATCCAGCTGTAGAAACTCTGCCAGATCAAGGTTGAAGCCTGGTGCAGCCATCTAGTTTGCCAGCTCTCAGTCATTCGTCCAACCCATGCTAGCATGGAAAGCGGATGTTAAACGATGATGATGATGATGGTATATCACTCAATATTTCTTTAATATTTTTTACAGAATTACTTCCATGCAAAACATT
>NC_043020.1:2473416-2475916 GCF_006345805.1 Octopus sinensis | reverse complement strand
ATACATTATACATACATACATCTTTATATATGTATTTATACAAAACAAAAATGCACATGTATATTTGTGTGTGTGTCCATGCATTCCTTATGCATACATATAGATGCGTGAACAACACAAACATGGAGGCATACATGTACATTCACACACATGCATATATACGCACACATTTACAAAACTGCTCTGTGTACGAGCATACGTATGTATGTGCACACAGGCATGTTTATGCACATACATTTGCAGTGACAGACATCCATACATAGGTATGTGCATGTATACACATACACATATACCTACATATACACATCCACACATACATTCAAACACATTGACTCACATGCATACATATGCACACACAGATATATATATATTTATACAGACATGGTCATACACATACAGACACACACACACACATCCATACACACATACATAAATACATATGTATGCATACACGTACATACAGACATTAAAGCAAATGCATACATATGCACACATACAAACACGCATACATATAGACTTGCTTATGGACATACACATAAACACACACATCTATCCATGCATACATACATATATACACTATACACACACACACGCTGTTATATACATTTATAAATACATGTACAGACATATATACATGCATACGCACACAGACATACACTCACACACTTATACACATTTATGTACATACATACATACATAGACACAAACGTTGACACACACACACACACACACACACACACTTACACACACACACTCACACACACACACACTTACACACACATGCACTTACTCACACTCACACACACACACGCACTTATAAACACACACTTATACAAACACACTCACACACACACATACACACACTTACACACACACACACCCACACACACACACTACTGATGGTATCCAAACACATTATTACACATAATATATTGAAATACTGTCAAAATTTTAAAAAGCTTTTCTTTTCCCTTTGAATGGAAAGATAGAAATACGTTTCTTGAGAAAAATATTTTAAAAACAATAAAAAGTCAAAAAAAAAAAGAATTACAAAAAAAGAAAAAAACAAAAACATAATCCGAAATTGAAATTTCTTGCCACTTTCATCACCCCCACCCCCCATCATCTGCTTCTAACTACTTTCAGTTTGGTTTTTGATTAATATATATATCTGTATCAATCTTCCTATCTATATATATATATATATATCTGCATATATATATATTATATATATATATATATATATATATATATATATATATATCTATCTACATTCGTGTGCTATGTGTAGAGATATAAATATACATAAGTATGACTATATCAACCTTTCTGTCTATATATATATCTGCATAAATATATCTATGCGTATACCATACTGGTATACAAATAAATATAAACTTACATAAATATATATTTCTATCTACCTTTCAAACTATATCCAACACCCTCTCTCTCTCTTTCCCTACATACATATATATATATACACACACACACACACACACATATATATAGACATACATATACATACACACACATGTATCCACACACACACATACGCGTATGAAATTATATACCTGTATACACACGTATATGCATAGATTCATGTATTTACATATGAAAGCAGGTAATCATACATGTGTGTATACATATATATGTGTCTCTGTATGTATATATATGAGTATATGTATATATATATATATATGTGTGTATGTGTATATATATATATATATAATATATATATATATATAATTGAATATGCATATATAAATGTATATCTGCTCAGATATGCCTATGGAATTATCTATCCATATAGATGTATCCATATACGCAAAAATACACACACACATGCATACATAATAAACACACTATTAGATAGGAAATCAGGTATATATATATATATATATATATGCTCATATACACACATACATGTATATGTAGATATAATAAAGACAACAAAGGAAAGATAGTGAGAATACGGTTGTTCATGAAGTGCCAATTTATATAAAGGTGGTGCCACAAGAAATATGGAAATGAACAAAGGAATATCTTCAGAAATCTCCGGAAGCTCTAAGATATGTTTCAGAACATAACTCCTACACATACACAGACACTCACAAATGTATATGTGTATATATATATATATATATATATATGCACATTTGCAAACATAAGTGTACAAACATTTATAAGTATGAATAATGTATATCTACAGATATAGATGCAAATCTGTTGTGCATAGCGATATGAGTAGTGTTATTATGCGTGTGTGTATTTGTGCAAATGCAAAATATGTGCAGCTGCACATACACACACACATGCACATTTATGCACATATATATATACACACGCATATATATATATACACACTTACATGTATCCTCGTGCATGATGCATATGAAATTGTGTGTGTGTGTATATATATTATTATGTCTGGGGTGGGTCATTCTGTTTAAATGCCTTATTAACACACTCACTGGTTTGATTTCCACTCATTTACTTA
>NC_043020.1:2463416-2468416 GCF_006345805.1 Octopus sinensis | reverse complement strand
TGCATGGGGTCAGGCTGTATTTCTTGATACAGATTCCCTACGGCTGGCTGACCATCCTGTCACCAACTCTTCCCTGTTTTCACGCAAGGTCATCTCTCTCTCTCTCTCTGGTCAGACATGTCTTTAAAGAGGATCAAAAATGAACGGCACCACTCACTGGAAAACATTTTTACAACTTGCATAAATAGTCAAGGCAACAATAACACACACACACACACACACACATTTATATACACACCACCACCACCACCACCGCCACCTTTGCTCTTTGTACTTTGAAGAACTCCCTACACTCAGTGCCACCGTTCCTGGCACACTTTGCCATTTTGCTCAAATTAGAACAAAAAAAAAGACAATCCAATAAATACATTACTTCTCACAAAATTAGCATCTCCATCTTCATCATCATCATCATCATTATCATCATCATCATCATCATCATCATCATCATCATCATCACATATCTACCTTAACAACAACAAAGCAACGTCACCACCAGCATCATTAAGAACATCGTCACCATCATCGCCATCATGGCTGTTGTCATTATAATCATCGTCATCATCATCATTAACAACAATAGCGTCATCGTTGTCATCAATATCAACATCAACGACATTCACAACATCATTACTATGACTACCATCATCATCATCATCATCATCATCGTCAATGGCAACAGGAAAGGCACAACAATAACAAACACTTCTATCTCAAATGCTAAAGATTAGAAAAACCAAAAACAAGAACAACAATCAAAACCAAAAAAAAAACCAAACTTTGAAACACACTTTCCTTCAAGAATACAAAACAACAAAACAATAAAACAATAAAACAAGTCAATAAAATCACAAATTACAAAACAGGAAAAGAGAAAAAAAAATTCTAAGGAAAAAACAACGGAAAACGGTAAATCTATCGAAAAGAAACCCATGGAGTTGCGTTGGGAATAAGAAGTCAGTGTTAGCCTGGAGCCATCTGGAACGGTTAATGTGCCTAATGAGGAGGATGGTGGTGGTGATGGTGGTGGCAGTAGAGGTGGTAGTAGAGACAGTGGTAGCACAAGCAGCAGTTGTGGTGGCTGCAGTGCTGATGGTGGTGGTAGTGGAGGAGGAGGGTTGGTAACAAGTGGCACCACCTCATCTCTGTCGTGGCACCTCCAAAGATTGCATTTCTTGATTTCATGGTAAGGTGCAAAGGAGGAGGGGGGAGGGGAGGAGAAGAAGAAGTGCAAGTGTTTGGAAAAAGGTTAATTAGTAGATGTCGTCAGTGATGCACTAATTAGGTTTAGGGGATTTATTTATTTTTTTTTATCAGCAACGGTATGGTGCTTACTTTGCATATTACCTTACACGGGGAGGTGGGGAGGAACTGGAATGTTGGAATGGGTGGTAGTTGGCAGAGGGTGGGGTGGGGTTGCTGTTTGTTAGATAGTGTTGTTGTTGTTGTTCTGGTGGTGCTGGTAACATTGCAGCAATGTTGCACTGCCGTTGTTCCTCGATCAAGTAGACTTACAGTTACAGATGTTCCAACCATCACAATCTAGCTGATTTAAAATAGTGGCTCTTAACCAGAGTCCATATTACCCCTAGGGGAGGGGGGGTCCATATAAGACATTTCTGGCGATCCACACAAGCAAAATAGTCAATTAGGGGCCGTGCTAATATTTCATTGCAAACAAACAGGCGCAGGAGTGGCTGTGTGGTAAGTAGCTTGCTTACCAACCACATGGTTCTGGGTTCAGTCCCACTGCATGTGAATGTTTGTGTATTTGAGTCTCTTTGTCTTGACTTCATGTGATAGCTGTAAAGGAGTGTCCTTGTCATAGATGCAGTGTCCTTCATTTCC
The DNA here is from genome assembly GCF_006345805.1 of Octopus sinensis. NCBI lineage: Eukaryota > Metazoa > Mollusca > Cephalopoda > Octopoda > Octopodidae > Octopus > Octopus sinensis. Next base: position 2,466,568 of record NC_043020.1, on the reverse strand, counting down.
AGTATTCTGCAAGAACATCTGTTCGTACGGAAGAGGGTTGGCAACAGGAAGGGCATCCGACCGACCCGTGCAAGCATGAAAGCATAGTTGCTAAATAATGATGATGATGATGATGACGACAATGATGATGATGACGACGACGATGATGATGATGATGACGATGATGATGATGATGATGATGATGACGACGATGATATGATGATGATGATGATGATGATGATTGTTACACCAAAACTTATTTAACTGTACACCACTTATGCACCCTAGACAACACAAACCATATTGCATCGTGCCACCCGACACCCCAACACAGCTACGTTAGAACCCCTGCCTTCACCATTGCGTGAAGAGTTTCTACTTCAGTTTTGGGAGAGTGGAATACCACAGACCACTTAACTTATTGGTAATTAGAATTGTTCGTCAGATTTTGCTGTTCCTAATTATTGTTGAGAAATGGAATTGACATTGTCTGGTTTCTCTCCTTCCACCTAATTGAGTGGCTATTACTGTGTATGTGTGTGTGTGTGTGTGTGTGTGTGTGTGTTGTGTGTGTGTGTGTATGTGTGTGTGTGTGTGTATGTGTGTGTGTGTGTGTGTGTGCATGCATTTATACATACATTCATACTCTCTCACGTATTCGTTTCATCCTCATCATTCTTCTCCTCCTCTCTTCCTCATTACCATCCTCTCCCCCTCCTCCTCTTCATCATCATCGTCATCATGATCCTCCTTCCCCTCATCATCATTATCGTCCTCCTCCTCCTCCCCTTACTCATCATCATCATCATGATCCTCTTACCCTTGTCATTTATTCGTTTCAGTCATTTGACTGTGGCCATGCTGGAGCATCGCCTTTAGTCGAGCAAATCGACCCCAGGACTTATTCTTTGTAACCCTAGTTCTTATTCTATTGGTTCCTTTTGACGAACTGCTAGGTTACGGGGACGTAAACACACCAGCGTCAGTTGTCAAGTGATAGTGGGGTACAAACACAAAAGCACACAAACACACACAAACACATACGACAGGCTTCTTTCAGTTTCCATCTACCAAATCCACTCACATGGCTTCGGTCAGCCCTAGGCTATAGTAGAAGTTCCACACATTAGGATTGCACCCAGAAGCATGTGGTTGGTAAGCAAGCTACTTACCACACAGCCACTCTTGCGCCTATATATATATGCATCATCATCATCACTGTCCAACCCATGCCAACATGGGTTGGACTGTTTGACTGAGGGCTGGCAAGCCCGAAGGCTGCAGCAGGCTCCAATCTGCACTGGCAATGTTTCTACAGCTGGATGCTCTTCCTAATGCCAACCACTCTGAGAGTGTAGTGGGTGCTTTTTATGTGCTACTGACATGGGAGCCAGTCAGCCAGCACTGGCATTGACTACGCGTGAATGGTGCTTTTTATGTGCCACCAGCATGGGTCCGAATCAGCTGGTACTGGCATCAGCCTTGACAATGACTTCACTTGACTCAACAGATCTTTGCAAGCGCAGTTTATTGCCCAATGATTGAAGGCTACTCTTAAATGGGCTGGTTATGTTGCACTAGCATAGGCCATGGGTTATGGTCTCACTTGGCTTGCCAGGTCTTTTCAAGCACAGCATATTTCTTTCTAAAGTCTCACACTAGTCATTGCCTCGGGGAGGCCTAATGTTCAAAGGTTGTGCTTCACTCACCCATCATCCAGGTCTTCCTGGGTCTACCTCTTCCACAGTTCCCTCAACTGCTAGGGTGTGGCACTTTTTCACACAGCTATCCACATCCATTCTCGCCACATGGCCATACCAGCGCAGTTGTCTCTCTTGCACACCACATCAAGTCCAACTTTTCTCTCAAGGTACTAACACTCTGTCGTGTATGCACACTGACATTACACATCCAGTGGAGCATACTGGCTTCATTCTTTGCAAGCTTGCATATGTCCTCAGCAGTCACAGCCCAGGTTTCACTTCAGCCCATGTAGCGTGGCTGTTCATACAAATGCATCATACAGTCTACATTTTACTGAGCAGAGGCCCTTTTCACCACCATCAGAGGTAGAGCTCTCTGAACTTTGCCCAGGCTATTCTTATTCTTGCAGCTACACCTTCAGTGCACCCCCCCTGCTACTGACTTGGTCACCTAGGTAACAGACGCTATCAACTACTTCTTGTTTTCCTCCCTGGAATGTGGCAGAAGTTGTTCTCTGCACATTTTCAGTGTTTATTGCTCCTGAGCATCTGCCACATACAAAAACTATCTTCCCAGTTAGCCTTCCTTTGATATTGCTGCACCTCTTATGTGTCCATAGCTTACACTGGGTACATCTTACAGAGTTTCTACAGTTGGAGCAGGGCCATCTACCTGAAGGGGTTTGCGTATGTGTATATATATATATATATATATATATATATATATTATAATTATATATATATATTATATATATATGTATCTATCTATCTATCTATCTATCTATTATATATTATATATATATACACATATAATATATATATATATATATATGTTGTATTTATATATATGTATGTGTGGAGGCACAATGGCCCAGTGGTTAGGGCAGCGGACTCGCGGTCGTAGGATCGCGGTTTCGATTCCCAGACCAGGCGTTGTGAGTGTTTACTGAGCGAAAACATCCAAATGTCCACGAGGTTCCGGCAGGGGGTGGTGGCGATCCCTGCTGTACTCTTTCGCCACAACTTTCTCTCACTCTTTCTTCTGTTGGCCTGGTCGCTTAGCCAGCGGGGTGGCGTCATTTGAAGGCTAAGAACAATGCGAAGCGCATTGTGACCAGCGATGTGTAGCATCATCTGATAGCCTGGTCGTCACGGTGATCACGGTGATATATGTATGTATATATATGGTATATATATATATGTATAATATATGTATATATATATATGTATATATATGTATATATATATGTATTATATGTGATATATTAGTATGTATGTATAATTATGTATATATTGTAATTATATATATATGTATATATATTTGTATAATATATATATATTGTGTGTGTGGTGTGTGTGTGTGTATATATATACATACATATGTGTAATCCCACTCCAGTATGGAGAGCAGACATTAAATGAATGAAGATGAGTATGATTATATACCTATATACACATACTGTTTATATA
>NC_043020.1:2447999-2457999 GCF_006345805.1 Octopus sinensis | reverse complement strand
CATTACCTTTGAAATACGGCATTTCATGTAAAGCAACCTAATACTTCCATGCTCCCTTAATACAAACCTTGAGTAAACAAGGGTCCTCATTCCCCTATTTTTCTATAAATGATTACATTAACTTTCTACTATAAGCTTTACAAACATCATTTTTTTAATGTTAAACTTTCTTCATCTGTTTAAGATTTTTTATAAAAAAAATACCAAGTATAGGCGCAGGAGTGGCTGTGTGGTAAGTAGCTTGTTTACCAACCACATGGTTCTGCGTTCAGTCCCACTGCGTGGCACCTTGGGCAAGTGTCTTCTACTATAGCCTCGGGTGGACCAAAGCCTTGTGAGTGGATTTGGTAGACGGAAACTGAAAGAAGCCCGTCGTATATATGTATGTATATGCGTGTGTGTGTTTGTGTATCTGTGTTTGTCCCCCTAGCATTGCTTGACAACCGATGCTGGTGTGTTTACGTCCCCGTTACTTAGCAGTTCAGCAAAAGAGACTGATAGAATAAGTACTGGGCTTACAAAAGAATAAGTCCCGGGGTCGAGTTGCTCGACTAAAGGCGGTGCTCCAGCATGGCCGCAGTCAAATGACTGAAACAAGTAAAAGAGTAAAAGAGAGTATTATTTTTAATGGTTAGATTTTCTCATTGGACATTTCTCTAACTCACTCTACACTGCATATATGGAGATTTCATTAGCATTAATCAAAATTAAATTAACAGAAGAGAATTTTACACTTTTAGCTTTTAAATGGTACCAGTTCAATCATGCTACCATTTGTAGTTCATGACATAAGAATTCTTAGAATGTGACATAGACTCTTGAAACACCCTGTATATGTAATTCATAGTTTGTATTACATACATAATATAGCTTATGGTATATATATATAGGGAGAGTTTATGAAAAGAACAAAAGACGAAGACAGGTGGTGTACAAAACAAACAGATATATTAGTATATATACATACATATAAACACATGCACACACACACACACACACACACACATTAATCATCATTATCAGTTTATATATACATAAATGTGATGACAGTTAAAAATTGAGTTTGTTAACAGAAAGAGGAAAAGAAAAGAAGATGGATGTACTTTATATTAAAGTATTTTGATAAACAATGTTAAATGCCAGAGGAGGCATTCGTGTGAATTATTTGTGTAGAAGTGGAAGGAATTAAATGGAATGGAATATGCAGTTGCAAAAAAAAGCTGTTCCTTTATCTTTTATGTGTTTCAGTCATTGGGCTGGGGCCATGCTGGGGCACTGCTGTGATGGGTTCAGTCAAGCAGTCAATCTCAGTACTTATTGTTTTAAGTATCTGGCATTTAAACTGACCATATTCGGTTCAAATCTTCTACTTGTTTTACATTCAAACTGGCGAGATCTGGCCTTTTACACTTATCCTACAATGTCATTCTGAAAATAAAACAATCCAATCTTCGAAATCTTGAAGCTTGAAGATAAGGAATGATTAATACAAGACAATGTGAATATATAAAGCATTACATTTGATGGAGTAATCTGAATGCTAAAAGGATGAAGATGGTACTTATCCTACTTGTTTCTGTTGCTGTACCACTAATCTGTGGGGGATGTAAATAAACCAACACCTGTTGTCAAACTATGGTGGAGACAAAATACATACATACGTACATATATATATATATATATATAATATATATATACATATACATATTATTATATATATATATATATATATATATATATATATAGGTAAGAGTGGCTGTGTCGTAAGAAGCTTGCTTCCCAATCACATGTTTCTAGGTTCAGTCTACTGCTTTGCACCTTTGGCAAGTATCTTCTACTATAGCCTCAGACTAGCCAAAGCCTTGTGAGTGGATCTGGTAGATGGAAACTGAAAGAAGCCCCTTATATATATACCCATGCTAGCATGGAAAATGGACGTTAAATGATGATGATGATAATGTCTGTGTGTGTTATTTGTGTCTGTGTTTGTCCCCCCACCCACCATCGCTTGACAACCAATGTTGGTGTGTTAACGTCCCCTGTCACTTAGCGGTTCAGCAAAAAAAGACCAATAGAATAAGCACTAGGGTTTCAAAGAGTAAGTCCTGGGCTCGATTTGTTTGACTACCACCATTGGACAACCAGTGTTTATGTCCCTGTAACATTGTGTTTCGGCAAAAAAGATCGACAGAATAAGTATCAGGTTTAAATAAATGGTATTGGGGTTGATTCATTTGACTAAAAATTCTTCAAGGCGGTGCCCCATCATGGCCACAGTCTAACAACGGATTGGAGTGAGTTTTCCAAGCTGCCGTACCTTCATAATCACCATTAGACTCAACCAACTCTTTCCGAATCCTCTGCACTGTCTTTAGAAATGGTCGTATCGCAGCTTCTGGCATGAATGTCAAGCAATACAATATGTTGTTTCCAAATTTTAGGCAGAGTGAATTGTGTCATGGTGCTGTTTTCCTCACAGACGGTGCCCAACTGACCCTACTATACTCAACAAAATCAAAAACAAACAATGCGCATGTGCAAAATTAAAAATATAAAATGGTGACAATTTACCCATCACCCCCCATATATCTACTTGCGTGGGTCAAATGGATTTTATGGAGGCAGATTTTTTAAATGGCAGCATGCTCTTCCTGTTGCCAACCTTCATTGATTATATTTTTTGTAAGCAGGTAAGGGTTGGTGACAGGGAGAGCATCCACTTTTACAAAATCCATCTGACCTGTGTAAACAAAAAAAAAAGCAAACATCAAATAAGGGTTTCAAATTTTGGCACAAGGCCAGCAATGTCGTGGAGTGGGTAAGTGGATTTCATAATCACCAGTGTATAACTGGTACTAAGTTTATCAATCCTGAAAGGATGAAAGGTGAAGTCAACGTTGGGTGAATTTGATCTCAGAACAATTAAGACTGATGAACTGCTGCTAAGTTTTTGCCCAGGATGTCAATGATTCTGCCAGCTTACCGTGTTGTGGACATTAAATATGGATGACGATATAAATGTCTGTCTGTGTGTATTTCTGACTGCCTATCTATGTGTGTGTGTGTGTGTGCAGATTCAGACATCTGTATCTTTTTTCTGTGAGCTCTATGTGTCACTGTTTCTTTGTCTCTGTAACTCTCCCTTTCTCTCCTTCTTTGTCTCTCCTTTCTCTCTTTTCTTTCTCTCCTTTTCGTGTAACAAATGGAAATCTTTGATAAATTCTCAAATGAATTAAAATTAAATCTCTTTGCAGCAAACACACACACACACACCACACACACACACACTTCTCTCTTTCTTTCCTTCTTTTGCACACAAATGAATACACAGACTCTCACACAAATGCATGTACACATACACACACATTCTTTTCACACAAATGCAGAAATACACATATACACTCACACACGTATACACACTCTCTCTCTTTCACTCAAATGCAGACATGTACATATACACATATCCAGATACACACACTTTCATATACACGTATACTCACTCAAAAGCAGACAGCAAACACACACACACACACACACACACACTCTCTCTCTCTCTTTCTCTTTTCTCTCATACACACACACACACACACACACACACACACACACACACACTCTCTCTCTCTCTCTTTCTTCTCTCATACACACACACACACACACACACACACACACACACACACACACACACACACACTCTCTCTCTCTTTCTCTTTTTCTCTCATAGACACACACACACACACTCTTATCCCTCTATTCTCCACATTTTGGTGGAACCTGTTAAATATTTAACAGTTCAATTTTGGAAACAAAATCATAAAATCTTTAGTGTGTCTTTGCAGCTGTGTGGATGTGTGGTTGTATGCTTTGTGTATGTGTGTGTATGAGAGAGAGAGTTAGGGAGTGAGAGTATGTGTGTGTATGAGTGTGTGAGTGAGAGAGAAAGTGTGTGTGTGTGTGTGTGTAAGTATACATGTGTATGTGTTTACTGCATATTGTATCATCATAGTGTTCCTTATCATTACCACCACCACTACAACCACCACCACCACCAAAACCTCTACTACCACCACTACCACCACTACCACCACCACTACTACTACTACCACCACTACCACCACCACTACTACTACTACCACCACTACTACCACCACTACCACTACTACTACTACTACTACTACTACTACTACCACCACCACCACCACTACTACTACTACTACCACCACTACCACTACTACTACTACCACCACCACCACTACAACCCCCCACCACCACTGTCATCATCACTGCTACAAACCTCCCTCATCATCATCATCATCATCAATAGCAGCAAGATTTATAGACAGTTTAATAACTCCTACTGCGGCAACCATTATCTCCTGGCGCCGTCTTCCTTCCCCACCATCACCACCATCACTCTTGGCATCACAGTAGACACACCTACTGAAACGACAGCTCATGGAAGCAGCAGCCCCCACCCCCTGCACCTCCATTCAGTCTTTGGCACCACAGAGACGCTGGTTCATTCCTTCCTCTGAAGATGAATGAGTCTTGGCTTTCCAGGGGTTTGAAATCGGGAGAGCCAGGAGGCCACATGTTTTTGGGTGTGGGGTTGCATGGTCACACAATTCTCCCAGGTCTTGCCACTCATAAACTGCTCTCTCCTGATCATGTAGGAATGATCATGTAGGATCTTTTGCACCATACTCTTCATAATAGACTCTACCACCATCGCCACCACCACACAGGGTGTTTGGCAATGGATCTTGTCAACATGTGGTCATGTGATAAGAAGCTTGCTTCCCAACTTCATGGTTCCAGGTTCAGTCCCACTGTGTGGAACCTTGGGCAAGTCTCTTCTACTATGGCTCCAAGCTGACCTGGGCCTTGTGAGTGGATTTGGTAAATGAAAAGTGAAAGACACCTGCATATACATATCTACATATATATATTTATATATTATCATCATCATCATTTAACATCTGTGTTCCATGCTAGCATGGGTGAGGTGGTACCACAAGAGGGAGTGCTAAAAAGTTCTTGGCTTTGAGTAAAACAGGAGGATCAATTAATTACGATTTTATTCAACAAATTCCCTTCTCAGATTCACACACTTATTGCAGTGGTCCTTCTGTTTTTCTAAGCCCTGTAAAAGAACTGGGAAGGTTGAGCCTCCAACCAGGCCTTTCATGATACCTTTAAAAACTCTACTGCACTCCTTCATTTATATATACCAGTGGGACCTGTGAATATTTCACAGAGTTAATTGTAAACCTATTTGGTTATTTCTGAAAACTTTATCCAAAAAGCCTGTGTTGTGTCTGTATCAAATGATAGTCGCTCATCTGCTACTCATTGAAAAGTGAAAGGAATTGGAATATGTTGATTACTTAAAGCACTTCTATACTTTATGCACAATGTTATAGACTTAACACACAACACTCATAAAATAAATATTCACTCTTATTTTTCTATTTTCCCCATAAAAAAATATCAACCTTTAGTTAAATTGCATATATCTGCCACATAAATAAGCATGAGTATTTCACAGAATTGCACTTATGTGCATGCGTTAAGTGACAGGGGATATATAAAAAAACTTTTCACTATCCGATCACCACTGTCACCTCCATCACCATCTCTCTCTCCTCCTCTCTCTCCCCTCCTCTCTCTCTTCCCTCCTCTCCTCTCACTCTCTCTGTGTGTGCCTTTCTTTAACCTCACCGTCAGAACATCATCCCTCTGCTAACATTGTATTTTTAACTCTCCTCCTCTGTATCGTCACTAACTTCAACTAACTTTTAAACCATGTAATAAATATTACATTCCCCCTACCTCATGTCATGGATGCTTCTCTCTCCCTAGTTTACTCTCTCTGTCTTTTTCTCTCTCTCTTTCCTTTCTCTTTTCTTTCCCTTCAACTAACCACATGAAAGTGTTACAATTACATTCCCTCTACCTCACATCATGGACACTTCTCACTCCCTCTTTTTCACTCCCTCTTTTCTCACTCCCTCTTTTTCTCTAATCATGTGAAAGCATTACTGACAGGCTAAGTAACAGAATGACAGTCAGAATTATTATAAGATGCATATACATTTCTTAGACATTGCAAGACTGATAACCTGGTCTAGAACTCAACACATCTATGGTTGGCTTTCTCATTTGTAATGCTTTTTCCAAAATAAATGTATAAATGTAATTCTTTTCCCAACTAAATTGCACTTCATTGTCAAGGCTCTGATGAAGCAATAAGGCTTCTTATAGCAGAAACAGCTGTAAGGCCAATTAAGTTCATAAGATAATCAGTTATTCCTATGTCATCTAATTTTTTTATATGTGTGTGTGTGTGTGTGTGTGTATAAGATATATCTATATATGTGTATGTTTGTGCGTGTGTGACTTGGTGTGTTCTTGTGTTGACATTGTATAATTATTGTAAACGTATGTCATGATGATGATGATGATGGTGACAATGATGATGATGATAGTGACGATGATGATGATGATGATGATGGTGACGATGATGATGATGATGGTGACGATGATGATGATGATGGTGACCATGATGATGATGATGATGGTGACGATGATGATGATGATGGTGACGATGATGATGATGATGGTGATGATGATGATGATGATGGTAATGATGATGATGATGGTGACGATGATGATGATGGTGGTGATGATGATGATGATGATGGTGACCATGATGATGATGATGATGGTGACGATGATGATGATGATGATGGTGATGATGATGATGATGATGATGAAGATGACGATGGTGATGGTGACGATGATGATAATGATGGTGATGATGATGATGATGACGATGATGGTGGTGACAATGATTGCAATGATGATGTTGACGACACTGACTACGTTGATGTTGTTCTTGTCCAGGGCCTGCTGGTGCCCACAGCTGCCCTGACAATGAATGGAAAAGACCCTATTCTCTTATTCCCTCTATCTTTCACTCCCTTTCTCTCTCTCTCTCTCTCTCTCTCTCCCTGTTCTTTCATACATGCACACACCACACACACACCCATGCACATACATACACTCACACACGCATGCACAAACATACACATCCACATACATGCAGCCACACACATACATGCACCCACATATATACACATACACCACATACACCACAAACACACACACCACAAACACACCCATGCGCCCATACATACACATACACCCCCACACAGTTACACATACATACCTATACTTTTGCACGCATACACACAACTTCACATACACACACTTGCCCTCCACACATATACACATTTCCACACGCATACCCACCCACATACACAGACTCACCCGCCACACATACCCCCATGCACTCATTAATGCACATACACACACTTACCCACCCACCCCACACACATTAACACTAAGGCACACACACACTCCACAAACCTGAGACCCCCTCCTCCCAGGCCCCTCCCCCCTCCAACTGTCATAGAGACACAAGAGAACACCTGAACTCTTGTCTTGGTGTAAGAGCTGAGACAATCTTGTAATCCACTTACGTTGTGGAATATTAGAAATGTCTATTTGATCTGACGTAGATGTGAAATTAATTAGCTTATTACAATAGGATATGGTGGTGGTGGAGGGGGAACAGAGGTGTTTGATGTTGAGAGATGGGGATGGGGAGAGAGAGAGGGAAAGAGAGAGAGAGAGTGAAGAATAGAGAGAGAGAGAGGTATGAGTGAATGAGAGAATTGGAAGATGGCCAGACAGCCAGACAGACAGACAGGCAGTGTGTTGCAGAGATAGTAGATGGAAAGATATAGAGGGAAAGAGAGATAGGGAGAGACTGACAGAAGGAGAGAGTGAGAATAAGTTCCATATGAAAGATCATAGCTATATAGAGAGGAAGGAGTGTTAGAGAGAGAGGATGAGAGAGAGAGAGAGAGAGAGGATGAGAGAGAGAGAGAAACTGACAGAGACTGACAAAGAGACATAAAGGAGGAGGAGGAGGAGGAGTGGAGAAGAAGATGAAGAATTAACTGAAATCCTAAGAAAGTAAGACGAAAAGTTAGAGTACTGGGTGCTCTTTATGTAGCACCGTCACCAGTGCCTTTTACATGGCACCAGTGCCAGTGCTTTTCATGTGGCACCGTCACCAGTGCTTTTTCATGTGGCACCATCACCAGTATTTTAAGAGACTAGAATTCCAAAGAAGACTGCATGGCCCTCAAGAATGGTCAGAGAAGGAAAGTTAGCTTCATTCTTGGAGACAGGAAATTTGGTCTAAAAGCTTGCAGTTGAGTGGACTCCACTTATGACACCCTACAACCCATGGTAGCTTTTATTTCTTTATTGCCCACAAGGGGCTAAACATAGAGGAGACAAACAAGGACAGACAAAGGGATTAAGTCGATTACATCAACCCCAGTGCGTAACTGGTACTTTATTTATCGACCTCGAAAGGATGAAAGGCAAAGTCGACCTCGGCGGAATTTGAACTCACAACGTAACGGCAGACGAAATACTGCTAAGCATTTCGCCCGGCATGCTAACGTTTCTGCCAGCTCGCCGCCTTAGCTTTACACAAGCAATATTTTAGTTAATTCTTATAATTCTTCAAAGGTCTCCCATTAGATTACCAAATTACCAAATATCATTCGACATTATTTAATCAGTTGAGAAATGCTAATTGCAGACACCTTATTTCTATTTTTACCAAAGTTCTGCAGGGAAGCAGAGAGATGAATATCAAGCAACCAACTGTCAAACGGTTTAGTTGTATCATGTCATGAGCAGCTGTATTTCATCTTTAACTTCTAAGGCACTTTGCTGTCAATGATCCATTTTATGTATTTATAAGTGGATAAGTACCACTGGGAGTACAGTTTTCCTTTGTAAACAACTGCGTTATTCTGCATTTGATGGTTGGTCCGGTGGTGTCTGGTACAGCACTGGGTTTCCTCTTGTGAGATCTTTGCCCTTATCTTTCTCATTTGATTAACAGCAAATCAGAGAAACCAGAGCTGAGCATCGTAACCCCCCCGAGGATCTTTTGTGATTTGGAAATAGAACAGGCTAATCAACAGAATTGATCTTTAAATAGGCTTTTATGGAATCTGATGCATAAATTATGTGTTTGTTTTATCTGGAGGAACTGTGCAATTTAACTTGTGTTGAATAATTTAGTTTACATTCAAATGTGCTATGATTATGTTTACTTTCATATATATATGTATATTTATATGTATGTATGTATATATGTTTGTGTGTGTGTGTGTGTGTGTGTGTTTATATGTATACGTTTTATATATATATATATGTTTATGTATATATATGTATATATTTATACATATATGCAAAAATGAAAATCAGCGACTGTATGTTCGCTTGATATTATATATATATATATATATAGAATGGTTGTATACTGTCAATCTAACGTGAACGTGACAGTAGGGGGTTACACCACCGCTGTTTAGCCCTAGGAAGCATCGACGCTTCCTGATGGCTTCGACACATTTTTCCTGTGTCCTTATATACATTTACGAAGGAGAGGCAAACACCCCCAGCAGCCAGGCCTGCATCTAGAGACACGCATGTTTCAGGATCATTGTCCTTCATCGGTCTAGAGTAGCAGACGCCCGTCAGCCACGGATATCTGCCCCGATTCGCAAATGTATATATATATATATATATATATATATACATACATATATATATATATATATATAGTATACATATCTCTTTCTCTCTCTCTCTCTATATATATATATATATAGTATACATATCTCTTTCTCTCTCTCTCTCTCTCCATATATATATATATATATATATATAGTGCAGACATGGCTTTGTGGTAAGAAGTTTGCTTCCCGATTGCAAGGTTCCGAGTTCAGTCCCACTGTGTGGTACCTTGGGCAAGTGTCTTCTACTATAGCCTCAGGTCGACCAAAGCCTTGTGAGTGGATTTGGTAGACGGAAACTGAAAGAAGCCCATCATATATATATGATTAGT
>NC_043020.1:2432999-2442999 GCF_006345805.1 Octopus sinensis | reverse complement strand
CATTCTGTTCTGAGTTCAAATTCTGCCGAGGTCAACTTTGCTTTTCATACTTTCGGAGTCGATAAATTAAGTACCAGTTACGCACTGGGGTCGATGTAATCGACTTAATCCCTTTGTTTGTCCTTGTTTGTCCTCTCCATGTTTAGCCCCTTGTGGGTAATAAAAAAATAAGAAAAACAGATGTTATATGATAATGATGATGACATACATGTATGTATATGTATGTATATATATATACACCCACTCCTGCATATTTTCTAACCCTTCTGTATGACATTTGTGTATCAGCAAGTTCATTGATTTTTTTGATGGATATACATGGTAACATACATACACACACACATACATATATACACACATATATATATATTTACTGCGAATGGTTATTTATATGTATGTGTATGTATATATGCGTGTATAATATATATCTATATATGCATATATATATGTGATTGTATCTATATATATATATATATTCATAGATATGTGTGAGTGCATGTATATATATATATGTGTGTGTGTGTGTATACATACATATATATATATAAACATATATATATATATTATATATATATATATTATAATATATATATATATACATACATATATATATTATATATATATATATACATACATACATACATATATACACATATATATACATACATATATATATATACACACATATATATACATACACACATATATGTATATATATATATATGTATATAAATATGTTTGTATCAATAAATTATTTTGATACACATGGTAACACACATGTACATACATATATTATAAATATATGTCTATGTGTGCGTTTATATATATATATACACATATATGTATATATATCTGGCTATAGATATTGATAGATAGATGGATAGATAAGAAAGACGGGGAGAAAGAATTAAAATCCTCTTGAGGATAAGAGAATATATCTTTATCAAGTTAATCAGAGAAGAACATTATGGAAGTGCGCAAAATGTCCAGAGTCTGTTAGATTTGTCAAACTTGAGTTATTCTTAATAAGATTATAAAGTTCTGCTGCAGTCTATTAAACTCATCTTTATTACACATGAACAACAACAGCGATAATAATAATAATAATAATAATAACAATAATGGTAATAATAACAGTAATAGTAATAATAATAATAATAATAATAATAACAATGTCGATGATGATCATAATAATAATCTTCATTCTTTTTCCTTGTTATTCTTTCACTTGTTTTCCTTCTCCTCCTCCCTATTTTATCATCATCATTATTATTATCGTTATTAATATTGTCGTAATTAGCATCATCGTTATTGCCATCGTTGTCGTCGTTGTTATTATGATCTTCATCATCGTCGTCGTCATCATGATCATCATCTTTATTATCATTTTCAATATTTACATCTCCTTCCTGAAAAACAAGTCAATAAACGTCTTAAAATAATAAAAATCAAAAAAAAAAAAAAATGAATGTTCCTTCCCCTCTGGGAAATCTGTTTTTTATCTCACCTACACATAAATCACTCACCCACTTCACCGAAAGCATCCATGGGTGGGTAGAACGAAAATTTAACAAGTCTATAGACTTTATTTTTCAAGAAGAACAGCAGCAGATGTAAATACAGAACCATATTTCTTTTGTAACAATAAGATTAATTGCCTGAAAATTTATAATCGCATTAACAACAACTCGTCTCAGACAGTTAGACATTTAATAGAGATATTAAACACTGAAGACTGTAAATTTCCTCATAAATTTGCCTCGATGCAGCCCATATGTTTTGTGTTACATGGGAAAAAAATTATTATTTTGGGTGCAGGTGTGGCTGTGTGGTAAGAAGCTTGCTTTCCAATTACATGGTTCAGGGTTCAGTCCCACTGCGTGTAACTTTGGGCAAGTGACTTCTACTGTAACTGTAACCTTGTGTCGACCAAAGCCTTGTGAGTGGATTTGGTAGGCAGAAACTGAAAGAAGCCCATCATGCACACATATCTCTATATATATAAAGGGTAAAGATGCCCCCTTTGGTCATGTATGACTATGGGATTGCCCCAAGTTCAGCCAAAGTTGTTTAGGGAAGACTAGCAACTTGCCCATGCATACCAGCCTCCCCTCTCCATGCCACCGATGTTATCCAAGGGAAAGGCAGAGGCTGACATAGTTTTGCACCAGTTACATTGCAACTCATTTTTACAGCTGAGTGAACTGGAGCAACATGAAATAGGGATAAGAATGTGCATTGTCCATTTAATTGGAAAATTCTATATGTGGCTGAAGATTGCTCGACATTTTAAAACTGATGTAATACTTACAGTGTTTAATAAAATAAAGTAGCATGAAACGATTGTACTACTCTACTTTGGATATCCTTGTTGCTTATTTTGATATATATATATATGTATATGTATACTTATACATATACATATGTGTGTGAGTGTATATATTCGTGTGTAGAGTGTAGGTTCTGATAGAGTAAAAATGTTGGTGTAATCTGAATGGCGCACTCAGCCTGAAGCCCTGGCTATTTTCACTCTCAAATGGAAACCTTGAGGAAATTGAAAGTCGAACTGGTGAAAGTGATGTGGGAGCCTTATAAAAGAGTCACATGCAATATAATTAAGAAAATGGAGAATGAGCTTAGTTCATTTGTATCATTAGTTACTATTGTTTTGGTATCCGTCCTTTTCTAAAACCACTGCATGTAAATGATTTCTGGTGAAAAGTTCCATAGCATGTGGAGGATTATATCAGTCTGGCATAAAGAGGTGAAATGTTTGAGAAAGCAACACCATACTACTATTGCAGATAGTTGATTCATTGATAGCATCTCTTATACTCTTGACAACTTAAATTCATGGCCTAAGAATTGACCTAGGAAAATAATATGGTCTGCCCAACTGTTTTCTTTAAGTATGAAAAACTAATGCATGAAAAAATTTCCTTGATCTACCAGAAAAGCATTTCCTGGAAGTCCATAGATATGCAAAAAATCTTTAAAAGTATTCTCCAAAGCTTAGCTATATTTGCAGTCCCTGACTTACCAAATGGACTATTCCAGATTTCACTTGTGGAAATCTACTTTTGTGCCTACTGATCAGGCTTGTAAAGTCATGTACGAAGTCATCTCAGGCACATGTATGAGGTCACTGCAAGTATGTCAAATATAATGACCGATAAGAAAAAATGCATTGGTATGTGTGGAGATAACTTCAAAAAAGATTCTATAACCACAAGTCTTCATTCAGGTATTGCCAACTAAAGAAAGAACCTGTTGTTTTGCCCTCAGGAGGCGCAATGGCCCAGTGGTTAGGGCAGCGGACTTGTGGTTGGAGGATCGCGGTTTCGATTCCCAGACCAGGCATTGTGTGTGTTTATTGAGCAAAAACACCTAAAAGCTCCATGAGGCTCCGGCAGGGGGTGGGGGTGGCGACCCCTGTTGTACTTTTTCGCCACAAGTTTCTCTCACTTTCTCTTCCTGTTTCTTGAGTAACACTGCAATGGACTGGCGCCCCATCCAGCTGGGGGGAACACATACGCCATAGAAACCAGGAAACTTGGCCCATGAGCCTGGCTAGGCTTGAAAAGGGGGAATAAATAAAGACTAAATACTCTTTTCAAACTTTTACATTGCCTTCAGTTGGTTTGCCAACTACTTTATAGAGTGCATTTCATGTTTTATTCCACAGAAGCTAGCTCTGTCAAAGAAATAACAGGATGTAACAAATACTGGGCAGTTAGACGTATAGCAATAATAGCCTGAACTATAGAATAAGTCAGAATCAATTTGTATGCAGTAAAACAACAGACATATTGTATATTATATGAATCAAATGCACCATTGCTATAGAATAGATGAATGAAACGTAAAACAAAAATTCTCATCAAACATAACATGTCAAGAATAATATCCGACCGCAAACTAGCTTTAATAACACATTACAAGCATGCAAGATTCCATAAATATGGAAAAAAAAACTCAAACAAGTTTGTAAGCTGTTAATGTATTACATGAATTTCTATGCAAATATGAAAGTTGTCAAATTTATGATTGTAAATGTTATATTGGACAAACTGGTACCACATTGTCTTGGCAGCTGATTATGCATTTACAATAATAAAAAAAAAATCATTGGCCCATGTAATTGCACATGCTGTACAAAATAAATTAGTTGTTTTTTCTTCCTATTCTGTTACTGGTTTTATTCATTAGTGTGGTGTGGGTGTATATTATCCCATCACTTGTTTTATAGAGATTCATTGTAGTGCAAAGTTAAACCACCCCCTCTACCCTGTAGCAGTTCATAAATGGGGTTACTAAATTTGTAGAAAGATTGCCTGCAACATATGATATATATATATATATTGTGTGTGTGTGTATATATATATCATATGTGTATGTATATATATATTATATGCCGTGGCTAGCTTTCAGCCCAGATTTAAACCCAACTGAACACATTTGGGGTGAAATCCAGTGATGGCTTAACCAGGTGGTCCCAAGGCACACAACTTGTGTAGAACTGGAGGCAGCTTTCCTCAGTATGTGTGCACAGGTGCCAATGGCTTAAGTATTGCTCTCGAAACCTTGAGCAAGTTAATACATATGTTAGGTTTTCCGAAACACACGTGAAGTTGTGGAGGGCTCTTCATTGGGCCTTGGGCCCAACAATGACGCTTCATGCATAGAGCATATATGAAATTTCATTAACCCTTTCGTTACTGTATTTATTTTGAGATGCTCTGTGTTTCTTTTAATTATTTTAAATATAACAAAGAATTTACTAAAATAACTTGGGTATCATTCAGCTAGTGTTAGGAACATAAATTGTGACTAAGGTTTGGTGAAAGATTTTAATTCATAACTTATGAAAACAAGACATTTGTACTACAGAGCCAGAGCCGGTTTCAGCCGGGTTGGTAATGAAAGGGTTAGACTTATATATAAGAAATTTCATTAAACAATATTTTCCAAGCAATGAACAATTTTCATCAAAACTATGATATAATTTGTTGTCTTGGAACTTATTGCAAAACTGCAGGATAAAGAACATTTGTTGTCTTCCCATTCGGGGTCAGTACAATCAGATTGTTTCCATTCCCTACCCTTCAACAACCAACATATAGCTGGCCATAGGCAGCAATAAACTTGCCTTTTAAATGTTCAATGATAATTCTTCTACTACCACTTCATTTAAAGACAATTTGATGTAGGTGGGGCCTCACTTTTCATACAAACAATTATTTGTAGCAGCTGGTAGGGGCTTTCTCTGTCCGGGTTGCAGATCCGTGGAATAAGCTGCCGGACAAGATAGTGAAGATGCCGATGACCACTCGGTTCAAAGTCTCTCTTGACCACAAGTGGCCTGAACTCTTAACATGAACACCACCCTGTACATAACTCCATGTCCCCCTACATGGCCATGTAACTAACTATATCTAAACTCCTGTTCGAAGCTTGAAGGAAAATTACGTCACTGTTGCTAAACACTATTTTAAAGTCTGATTTTTATGGTTTGGAATTGCACTAAACATATTTGACCATAAAAGATGTTTGAAATTCAGTATTTTTTTATCCCTGGGCTTGATTAGCTTGACTAAAGGCGGTGCTCTAGCATGGCCACAGTCAAATGACTGAAACAAGTAAAAGAATATGCGTGTGTGTGTGTGTATATATATATAGAAGGTGGCGAGCTGGCAGAAACGTTAGCACGCTGGGCGAAATGTGTAGCCGTATCGTCTGCTGTTATGTTGTGAGTTCAAATTCCGCTGAGGTTGACTTTGCCTTTCATCCTTTCGGGGTTGATAAATTAAGTACCAGATATGCACTGGGGTCGATGTAATTGACTTAATCCCTTTGTCTGACCTTGTTTGTCCTCTCTATGTTTAGCCCCTTGTGGGCAATAATGAAATATATATATGTGTGTGTATATATATATAATTTATATATATATATATATATATATATATATATATCATAGTGTTATTACAGTAAAAAAAAAGATGGCACAGAAAAGAAATGGTTTCACAAATAGGATAATTAATTAGCTTACTGATTGCATTAATGTAAAGAGAAAGCATCACATGTTTCAGACAGTAGGCCTTCATCAGAAGAAAAAAAAGAAATATCATACATATATATATATATATATATATTATATATATATATAAATATATAGAGAGAGAGAGAGAGAGAGAGAGAGGCTGACAGGGTTAAGGTTTGAAAATGAAGTATAAATGCTGTTTTATGGAGGTGAGTGAAGAAGGAAGGATGGTGCAGAGGTTTCGATAAGAGTGCATCTATGCCTGGAAGCAGGCATAAGTGGGGAATAGGAAAAGTGGTGGATGTGTATTTCAGGGTGGTGTGTGTGTGTGTGTGTGTGTGAAAGGCATTGAGTGTGGAAGTGTAGTGGTGAAGGTTAGTAGGGGTGTGGGATGTTAGTGCATGTGTGTTTTAGGAAGGTGTTATGAAAGAGTGTTTGTGAGGAGGTATACACATGTATGTATTTCTGCATTTATTACATATACCTATATGTCCATATACACACACGCATGTATATTTTGGGTCATCCCATAAATAATGCGGTTTTTTCAATTGCATGAACTAAAAGTCGGAGGTGGATGGGATAATCTACCTGCATCAACTTGCTATAAAAGCAGGTAGTAATTTTTACCTTGCCCTTATTCTTAGTGCAAGTTTTGAAGAGTGCAGTTCGATTTTAACAGTTATTTTTCCAAAGCTATAATAGCAGTGACAAAGGAGCATATTTGGCATATTTTGCTTTCTGAAAGTGGCACGTCCGTGCAGGTGGCACGTAAAAAGCACCCACTACGCTCTCGGAGTGGTTGGCGTTAGGAAGGGCATCCAGCTGTAGAAACACTGCCAGATCAAGTCTGGAGCCTGGTGCAGCCATCTGGTTCGCTAGACTTTAGTCAAAACCGTCCAACCCATTGCTAGCATGGAAAGCGGATATTAAACGATGATGATGGTGATGATGAGTTCAATAAAGGCAACCATGCAATAGAAAATGCGAGGAATATTAATGCAGTATATGGGGATCGAATAGTGAGAGAGGGGTAAAAGATGAGGAATGGTAGAAGTGTCATTGAATAGTGAGAGAGGGGTTTGGAGGAGTGAAGTTGAAAAAGTGTGACACACTGACACACTAAGATTTGCTTTCACTTTTATTATTATAGATGTGTGTCTGTGTGTATATATATAGGCACAGGAGTGACTGTGTGATAAGTAGCTTGCTTACCAACCACATGGTTCCGGATTCAGAATATTGATCCACTAATGCGGTGTTGAGCTGTATCAAATCTGAGTGAAACAGAGTTCATTTAATGAGATATCCCCTATTAAGTCACATGACAAGACCCTTCAGCACTGAGGGATGCACCACAAGTAGTTGTGTAGTTTCCAACCTGCAAAGGACTGATGCAGGATATGTTGAAACGATCGTTGTGAGCAATAAAGTTTCCCCATCTATTCCATTCTCCTTTTCTATTGTTTGTTTTATATATATATATATATATATCACCGAAAAATTAGCTCTAGTGGACCATGGGCAAGTGTCTTGTACTATAGCCTCAGGCCGACCAAAGCCTTGTGAGTGGATTTGGTAGACGGAAACTGAATGAAACCCGTCATGTATATATATATGTATATATCTGTGTGTGTGCGTGTCTTTGTGACTGTGTTTGTTTTCCCCCACCCACTTGATAACTTGTAATGCTGTGTTTGTGTTCTCTGTAACTTAGCAGCTCGTCAAAAGAGACCAATAGAAGAAGTACTCTGCTTAAGAAAAAAAGAAAAATAGTCATGGGGTCGATTTGTTCAACTAAAACCATTCAAGGTGCTGCTCCAGCATGTCCACTGTCAAATGACTGAAACAAGTAAAAGGTTTTATATATATATATATATATACAAAGTTAATCCAAACAAGAAAACACAAAAAAAAACCACAACAATGCGAGGACGTGGAACAAGTATAGTATTATTGGACACTCAGGAAAGAAGGGAAGAAGGAGGGTTTAACGTTTTGAGCAGAGCTCTTCGTCGGAAACATAGGAGAAGGGAAGACAGAGGAAAAAAAATCGCCAACGGTACACACAAGGTCACATTTTGATATATAATATATATATATATATATAATATATATATATATATATGTATGTATGTATGTATACTGACCAAAGCCTTGTGAGAGGATTCGGTAGACAGAAACAGTAAAAGAAGCCCGTTGTGTGTGTGTGTATATATATATATATATATATATATATCCTCCCGAAAGACCTGAGAGACCTGCATGGGGTGGGTGCAGATGTCTTCAAAATGAAGCTGGACCCCTTCCTGTCAGGTGTCCCAGATGAACCAACTTCACGGCAGGAGGGGCAGATGAGGGCAGCTGCATCGAACTCTCTCATGCACCAAATGTCAATTGCTAAAAAGCATTCGTGAAGTAAAATCATGTAGCAACACCGAATGGCGGTGCCCCAGCATGGCCACAACTTGTGAGCTGAAACTAGATGAAATGAATATATATATATATATATGTATGTATGTATGTATGTATGTATGTATGTATGTATGTGTGTGTGTGTGTGTGTGTGTGTGTGTGTGTGTTGTGTGTGTGTGTTATTTGTGTCTGTGTTTGTCCCCTCCACCATTGCTTGACAACCGATGCTGGTGTGTTTACGTCCCCATAACCTAGCAGTTCAGCAAAAGAGACCGATAGAATAAGCACTAAGGCTTACAAAGAATAAGTCCTGGGCTCCATTAGTTCGACTGAAGGTGGTGCTCCAGCATGGCCGCAGTGAAATGACTGAAACAACTAAAAAAACATATACGCCTGCATACCTATCTGTCTGTCTGTCTGTCTATTTGCCTGTCCATGAATTTGCATTTACATATATATATATATATCTATCTGCACACTCACATATACGTATACACTCCTGCATTTGCTTATATACATACAGATGTATAGAAGGCTCCTGTTTGTTGTTTTTAATAATTAAATAATCAATGACTCATTCTCAATATTTTTCATGTGTTTACCAATTTAAAAATATAGGCTTCTGTGTAGGTTTTCCAGTGACCTACAGTCACTTCGTCTTCAAAAGAAATGTATATATATATCTATTGACTGAACACAAGCGTGTATGCAAGCATATTCATGCATATAGACCCAAATATGCAGAAAATACAGAAAATATTTTTTGATTTGTCTGTGTCTATACATAAATTCAATTACATATTTGCATAAATTAAAAGAAAAAAAATAGCATAAACAAACAATCTTTTGTCTTCCACCGTTTTCAGTCATTGGACTGCAGTCATGATTGGGGGGGGGCACTGTACTGAAGGGTTTAGTCGAATAAATTGACCCCAGTTCTTTTATTTTTTGCTGAACTGCTCAGTTATGGGAACATAAACAAACCAACACCATTTGTCAAGTTTTGGTGTGTATGAGTATGAGACAAACAGAAACATGGAAAACACATTTGTGTGTGTGTGTGTGTGTGTGTGTGTGTGTGTGTGTTTGTATGATGTGTGTATGTATATATGTGTATATCTTTCTATCTATCCATCTATCTCTGTCCATCTGTCTGCATGTATGTATATCATCATTTAGCCTCCGTTTTCCATGTATGTATACATACACACACACATATATATATACATACACACACACATATACATACACATACGTTTATCGATTCGTTTTGCAAGATTCGTGATGTGAAATCATGTGGCAAAAAAAAAAAAAAAGTAAATAAAATGACGATCCCAAAATACAACAATATATATATTTCAAAATGTAACCACATGTGGATCATTGGCGATTTTTTTTTCTTTCTCCGTCTTCCTTTTCTCTTGGACTTTCCCTCCGTTTCCTGTTTCTGATGAAGAGCTTTGCTCGAAATATAAGCCCACCTTTCTTTCCTTCCCTGAGTGTCTGCCAATACCTTGCGGGTACCACATGCTTGTGTTGTTTTGT
>NC_043020.1:2422999-2430499 GCF_006345805.1 Octopus sinensis | reverse complement strand
ACTCCTGTGCCTGTGGCACATAAAAAGCACCCACTGTGCTCTCGGAGTGGTTGGCGTTAGGAAGGGCACCCAGCTGTAGAAACATTGCCAGATAAGATTGGAGCTTGGTGCAGCTTCCTGGCTCTCCAGACCTCAGTCAAATCGTCCAACCCATGCCAGCATAGAAATCGGATGTTAAACGATGATGATTATTTTGATGACATATGTATATATACATACATACACATACATATATATGCATATATATATATTCACACACACATCCACAGCCCTTGTGAGTGGATTTGGTAGACAGAAACTGAAAGAAGCCCGTTGTATATATGTATATATATATATATATATATATATATATATATATATATATATATATATGCGTGTTTGTGTTTGTGTGTCTGTTTTTTTCCCCTCGCATTGCTTGACAACCGATGCTGGTGTGATTACGTCCCCGTAACTTAGCGTTCGGCAAAAGAGACCGATAGAATAAGTACTGGGCTTCAAAGAATAAGTCCCGGGGTCGAGTTGCTTGATTAAAGGCGGTTGCTCCAGCATGGCCGCAGTCAAATGACTGAAACAAGTAAAAGAGTAAAAGAGTAAAAGATATACAGATATATATATTATATATATATATATATATCTATATACTATATATAACCACACACACACATATACATGCCTATATATGTGTATGTATATATACATATATACACAGAACACAGATACGTACATATATATATATATATATATATATATATATACATGTATGTATGTATATGTACACACATACAACATGATAGATACGCACACAATATATTTGTTACATTTATTGAAACGGAAACCTGCCCATAAACACAAGCACAGATTCATTATTACAATTTTGCACTCTTAACGTAAAATAAAATGTTTCTCACCAAAAAATATGTTGAGTTATTAAAAGCAAACACGCATACAGCGAGTAACACGAACGCACACACCCTTCACTCTGTAATGAAACTTCACAAAAAGCACAGTTCACTGTTTCTTTATGTGACTATCTTAAATGTATTCTCGGTACTTAAGTTATGGCTTGTGAATTTAATAGTGTTATGCGAAGTAGATTCATTGATGGTAAGAAACAGACTTTAACCATTAACTGCATCGTGTTCTTCTGTTTGTTACGTGAAAGATTGCACACGATAATAAATTTTGCACAGTGATGGGGGTGGATTCTCAAGTTTAAAGGGGTATATTAAATTTGTATTGTGTGAGTTTCTTCCCCCCCACCACTCCTGTGTGCATGTAAATATATTGAAATGCACACATACGTATGCATGTTTAGTCAAAAGTGCATGTGTCTTTTACTATTATGTATGCAGTGCTCAGGTGCAATACACTTATGTATATAAATTTGTCATTGCCATTTTACACACTGAGGTAAAATAAAATTTGTTTCTGAAAGTTAGTTCAGTCATTAAAGACAAACACAGAAATGCACACTCCAAATGTAACATGCATGCAAACAAGCAGTCCATCATGTGCAATCTTTTATGTAACAAATAGAGGAATATTATCCATGATCCTACTTCACATAACACCATTAAATTCACATGCCGTAACTGAAGCACCAGCATACATTTAATGTAGTAGAATAAAGACATGATGAGTTTTGCTTTTTGCCTAACGTTGTTACGGAGAGAAGAATTTGAATTTTTTTTACACCCCATTTCTGTATGTAAGCATATGTGTGTGTGTGTGTGTGTCTTTATTCTTTTATTTGTTTTGGTCATTTGACTGTGGCCATGCTGGAGCACTGCCTTTAGTTGAACAAGTTGACCCCAGGACTTATTCTTTATAAGCTTGGTACTTATTCTATTGGTCTCTTTTGCTTAGCTGCTAAGTTACAGGGACATAAACACACCAACATTGGTTGTTAAGTGATGGTGAGGGGACAAACACACACACACACACACACACACACACATGGTTCTTTCAGTTTTCATCAACCAAATCCACTCACAAGGCTTTGGTCAGCCTGAGGCTATAAGGTGTCACACAGTGATACTGAACTCGGAACCATGTGGTTGAGAAGCAAGCTTCTTACCACATAGCTATGCTTGTGCCTGTGTGTGTATGTATATATATATAAACTTTATTTGTGGATTAAGGCTGAAACAAGTAAAGAGTATATATATATATATATATATATATATATATATATATATATATAATATCAATAAATCAGGAAAAATATGCACTTTTATATTTGTCAGTAGAGTGGGTATATTCATTGAAGTACACAGAATTATATATCCATTACGACTGATCTTAGCAGTCAGTTTCGCACTAGGGATAGTCACTATATATTCTTCCATAACTGCAACTCTGAAGAGCACAGGGTTACATAGCCAGGTTATTACCTAATATCCTGTTAAACCCCTAGTGTGAAACCGTTTGCTAAGATTGTCCGTAATAGATATATAATATTATCCACTTTGATTCATATGTGTGTGTGTATATATATATGTTATATATATAGATGTATGTATGTATGTATATATATTATGTGCGTATGTGTGAATGTGTGTGATATTACAATAAAGATACTTGTTGGATAAGGCCAGAACAACAAGAGATAAGATATAAACTACAAATAGAAAACAAAAAAAGTTGGATTTTCACATGATGTTTCTAAATTTTGGGGTTGTAAACCCCTTCTTTAGAACATGTGATCAAGCAAAGATGGAAAAAAAAAAATTGTTGCTCAGGAAGCAAAATGGTTGCTATAGCAACACCAGTCTGTGCCTGTCATCTTCCAAAATATAGGACTACTAGCAGTATCGCCCGGCGTTGCTCGGGTTTGTTTCGACCCTTTAGAATTGGAATTTTTGAAAATTAAAAATTTTGCATTATGTAGCTTGTTATTCTCTTTAAGTGAACATTTTTCTGGTTGAAATACAGGGAAAAATGGCGACACAGCAGTAAAAAAAATCGTAAAAATATAGGGATTTTCATAGAAAAAAAAGCACCTTTTTGATGTAAATAATTTTTGGTGTTAACATGGTCCGATTTGAATTTTTTCTTCTACAAAATGAAGAGCAAGCCTTCTTCTATCATACTGTCAATTTTGGTCAACTTGCACTGCAGGGTCTCGGAGGAGATAGTGTTTGTTGAAGGCTATCAAATCTGCCACACACAGACAACTTCAGCTTTATATATATATATATAAATAACCCTAACATCTACTCACTCGCAGAAAATGCATTATTTTGGGCGTTTGTTATCGAGATAGAGACTTGAAACCTACTCTGGCCGTAACTACACCACACCTTCTATAGGTGTGTAAATTTTCAGCTCGATCCTAGCACATCTAGTGCCATTGAATCCTTACCAAAGCCAAAATTTGCAAGTTTTTTTCCTCTTTTATATAGGCAGATAAGGTAAAAACTTGTTTTCTTTTTCTAGTTCACTTTCTATCTCATCTTGCTCTTTTCTGAAGCCAATAGGTCTTTTTCATGTGTGTGTATGCACACACACACATGATGATTAAGATTCCACTTAGGCATGACAGTAAAATTAGCTCTCATCTTCTATCCAAAATAACGGGGCTTTTCCCTTTGTGTTCCTGCAATGTTTGCTACATTATGTATGATATGTGTTTTGAAGTTCTTGATGATTCACCAATTACACAAGCTCTGGTTTTTTACTTTATTGCTTTCAGTTGTTCAATTGTTTACCTCATGTACATTAAATTGTTTCTGAGTATCTGTTGAACCCCTTCTTGTTTTGAATTTAATTTAATTTACTAATTTTCGTTTCTTGAGAAATCTGCTTTCTTGACACTTGAAACTCAATCATCCAATCTTGAGAATATTTAGCAAAATTGTAAGAAAGTAAGAAAATAATTCTAATTTCAGTCTTCGTTTGGAGTATGATTCCTCTCATTGTGGAAAAAAGTGAATTCAAAGTGAAATGGAAAAAAAATATAAGCACAAAAGTGGATAAAGAAGTCAAGATGTAGACATTAGAATAATCTCGTGAGGGACAATAAGTTATTTGTTTGTTTTTATGTATGTGTGTATACATTCTGTGAAGGCACATGGCTCAGTGGTTAGAGCATCGATTTTATGACCGTGAGGCTGTGCGTTCGAATCCTGGACCGGGCTGCGTGTTGTGTTCTTGAGCAAGACACTTTATTTCACATTGCTTCAGTTCACTCAGCTGCAGAAATGATTTGCAACGTCACTGGTGCCAAGCTGTATCGGCCCCTTTGCCTTTGGATAACATCGGTGGCGTGGAGAAGGGAGGCCGGTATGCATGGGGGACTGCTGATCTTCCATAAACAACCTTGCCTGGACTTGTGCTTGGGAGGGTAACTTTCTAGGAGCAATCCCATGGTCATTCGTGACCGAAGGGGGTCTCCGACTCCGGTACATTCTCTATGCTTTGTAGAATGATACATTAAGGAGCTTCCTTGAATCCATATATTGTGATTTAAATTGACATATGTATATATACAAATATGTCAGAAAAATTATGATGATGGTGGTGGTGGTAGTGGTGGGTGGTGGTGGTGGTAGTGGTGGTGGTGGTGGTAGTGGTGGTAGTGGTAGTGGTGGTAGTGGTGGTGGTGGTAGTGGTGGTGGTGGTGGTGGTGGTGGTGTGGTGTGTAGTGGTGGGTGGTGGTGGTAGTGGTGGTGGTGGTAGTGGTGGTAGTGGTAGTGGTGGTAGTGGTGGTGGTGGTAGTGGTGGGTGGTGGTAGTGGTGGTGGTGGGAGTGGTGGTGGTGGTAGTGGTGGTGGTGGTGGTGGTGATGATGATCTTGTTGCTTGCCCTAGCAGGATATTTCTGAATATGATGAATTTTTATTAGAAATTATTTTCTCTCTTTTTGGACTCCTCAAGAAATTTGAATTATTCTTCTTGAACCTATATTTTTCTCACACACACACACACATATATACAAATACATACACACATGTATATATTGACAATGTATGGAGAGACACAATGATTCGAGTAGTATATGTAAAATAAAACGTAATAAAAGATAAACATAAAATAAAAAAAAAATAACAATATACACTGATAGGAATTGAACCTTTGTAGCGATGTTGATGGTAAGCTATATTACCACCGCAATCCAGGCCAATGCTGCTGATCTTTGGAAGCAGTGATATACGGCAGAGTGTTAGATACCAGCAACCACAAGTGTCTCATTTGGGGCAGCACTATGAAGACAACACAGTGTATAGTGTGTGTGTGTGTGTGTCAGTAGTCATATTCTATCTCTTTCTCTCTCTCTCTCTCTCTCTCTCTCTCTCTCTCTCTCTCTCTCTCTTTCTACCTGTTTGTATCTTTATTTGCCCCTGTCTGTGTATTTATCTGTGTCTCTCTAGCTATCTGCCTGCCTGTCTGTCTGTCTGTCTACCCATCCATCCATCCATCCATCTTCTCATTATAAATACATATATACATCCACACACACACAAACACTCACACACACACAGACATGTACATGATATACATACGTATGTATATATTTAATTATATAAATATCTATCTGTCTGTCTGTCTGTCTATATCAATCAACCAGTCAATCTGCCTACCTGTGTGTATGTATGAATATATACATATATATATATATGTATGTATTTATAGATATATATAGATGTATATATATGTATGCATATATATATATATGTATATATGTTGTGTGTGTGTGTGCTGCTCTTTAGCAACTAGTCATCAAAGAATCCCCAGTTGAAGAAGATGATGGTTATTACTGAATTTGATGGACAACTATAAGCAAGCAACCAGCACTCTGTGTGGTGTGTGTGTGTGTGAAGATGAACATTGAAATATATATATGTACACACACATTGCAGCTATGTGCAAACACATCTATCTGTCTGTCACCATATATATACATGCACATACACACACGCACACATAGGTTCACATGCACATACCAGGAAAAACATTTGCACACTGATATACACACGTGCATATATCCATGTATAGCACATTTACCTATTTATGAATATATACATACACATGTACATACATACATACACACACACATACACATATATACATACATACATACATTCATGTATATGTAAACAGACGTGTGCTTTTAAAAATGTAAATGTATATAAATACAAGTGTCCATATAAATGTGTGAGTGTGTATATATATATATATATATAAGTTATAAATAATAGTCATTACATATTCTTTTGTTGTAGTAAATGACTATATGTGGTGTGTGTGTGTGTGTATATATATATATATATATATATATATATATATATATATACACTACACATACATATATATGTACATACCTACATATATATTATATATATATATATATATATATATATATATAGATATATATATATATACATATATACACACACACATGCACACAAAGAATTATGTCTGTGCATATGTTGTATATATTTTATATATATAATATATATTATATAGACACACTTGTGTGTAGATGTATAGATATTTCTGTCTGTCTATCTATCTATCCATAAGTATGTGTGTATGTATTCATACAAATACTTATATAGAAATATATGTGTGTGTGTGTGTGTGTGTGTGTAGAAAGTTAAAGATAGAAGAGGAAAAATATACAAGGGTATTGATATGATTTATATATAGAGATGCATATATATATACACACACACACACATATATATATATGTATATACACACACATATATATACATGTTATTATACATGCATATACTGATACACATGTACACTCTCTCTGTCTAATAGTCTCCCATACACATGCACACAAACAGACGCATACACACATACAAAGACACACTGATACACACGTGTTATTTTGAAGACATTTAATTATGTTTTGTGATAGGGAATTGGGAATAACAATAAACTATCTAACGAAATGAAGTCGCAACGAATTAATAAAGCAGTAACAA
This sequence comes from Octopus sinensis, assembly GCF_006345805.1. Classification (NCBI taxonomy): domain Eukaryota; kingdom Metazoa; phylum Mollusca; class Cephalopoda; order Octopoda; family Octopodidae; genus Octopus; species Octopus sinensis. The sequence goes on along the minus strand of NC_043020.1, from coordinate 2,423,563 downwards.
TTATAGTCTGAGCCTCTCCTTTGTCAGTCAACCACCCCACCGACACCTTATCTGAGAAACTCTTCTATTGAACATGTGTAAATGTGTGGAGAGCTGATATTTTTCATGTTGTTTTTTGTTCACATTATTTTTCTTTTTCTACATTTTTCCCTATTGTTGTAATATTTTTAAGAATAAGCTTGATTGAAATAGATTCATATTAATTTAATGGTGAGATTCCATTCATTTTTTTTTATTCATTTTTATTTTTAATCTAATTGTTTTTGTGTTTTTATTAAAAGTAGTCTTGATTGAAATGAAAATAATACTTAGCCATCTTTTTATCTTTAATTGTGAAGTTTGCCTTCCTTCTTTCTTTAGTGGGTGAGGAGAGCTTTTATTTTCTTTTCTTTTGAACAGCTCATATAGTTAAGTTTTGAAGGAAAAATATTCAAACTAACTTGGCAGAAAGATTTTGTTGAAATATATTTCTTAAATGTTTTGTTTTTCTCATTAAATTTGAGTTTATCTTTCTGCAACAGTCTTTCCCCATTAGGCGTATATGATCATGATATGTATTTCAAA
>NC_043020.1:2412999-2417999 GCF_006345805.1 Octopus sinensis | reverse complement strand
GTTGATTGTTTTTTGATTTTTTTTTTTGTTTTTAACGTGGCTGCCTGGTATGTATTTTGCTTCCCAGTCGTCTGGCTCCAGGTTCAATCCCAATACATGGTACACCTTGGGCAAGTGTTTTCTCCTATAGTGTCTGGTCGGTCAAAACCTTGTGAGTGGTTTTGGTAGAATGGAAACTGAAAGAATCCCATTGTATATGTATAATATATATGTATATATCTGTGTGTATGTGTGTGTTTGTGGGCCCTGCCTCTTGCTTGTTGGTTTGTTTACATCACTGTAACTTAGTGGTTTGATAGAAGAGATCAATAGAATAATTACCAAAATTAGAATAAATTTAAAAAAATAAATAAATGCTGGGGTTGATTTGTTTAACTAAAACCCTTCAAATCATTGCTCCAGCATGACCTCAGTCTAATGACTGAAACAAATATATTGTTATGATCAGTATAAAGTGTTATTAGTCATGTGCCTGTCATTGATTTACAGCATTTTGTGATAGATGGGAGTAGTGAAATGGTAAGGGACCATTTAAGCAACATGGGTGGAACAAATAGTACACCGGGTATTACTGGTCAAAAGCATGAATTTATTGGATTTCTTACTTGGATGATGTTTACATCTTTCAACTGCTATACATTGGTGAAAGATACATATATATATATATATACACACACACACACACACACAACTTGTGTGTGTGTGTGTTTGTGTGTACATGCATATAAGCTCATCATCGTACAAAAGATGCCTGCCAGTGTTTGTGCAGTGGAATTGAAACCCTGACCATGTGGCTCTGAAGCTCACTACCGAACCACACAGAGACTCCTGCACTTGTAGTATGTATGAATGGTGTAAAAAGCTACCATAGTTACCTTCCATTAGTACGTCTGGCAATGGTGATGTTGTCGTAATAGTTGTAGAAGTAGTATGAGGATGATGTAGTAGTATTAGTGGTGGTGGTGTTGGTGGTAGTAGTAGTAATAGTAGTAGTAGTGGTGGTGGTGGTGTTGGTGGTAGTAGTAGTAGTAATAGTAGTAGTAGTGGTGGTGGTGGTAGTAGTGGTGGTGGTGGTAGTAGTAGTAGTATAGTAGTAGTAGTAGTAGTAATAGTACTAGTGGTGGTGGTGTTGGTAGTAGTAGTAGTAGTAGTAGTAGTAGTAGTATTAGTGGTGGTGGTGTTGGTGGTAGTAGTAGTAGTAGTAGTAATAGTAGTAGTAGTGGTGGTGGTGGTAGTAGTGGTGGTGGTAGTAGTAGTAGTGGTGGTGGTAGTAGTAGTAGTAGTAATAGTAGTAGTAGTGGTGGTGGTGGTAGTAGTGGTGGTGGTGGTAGTAGTAGTAGTATTATTATTAGTAGTAGTATTATGTTTGCATGTGTGTGTGTGTATCATGAGCTGCCGGTCAGATTTCATTATATTTGCGAATACAAGTCTCTTCTTCGATTTGTTTTTGCTGCTCCAAACCTTTGCTCCTCTTCTGCAGGAATTCCTCTGGAATCAACCTTCCTCACACTTTCACCATCAATACAGGATAACACTCATTGTCCTCTTGTATGATTCAGACGTAAATTTATTAAAATAAATTCATAAGTTTTCTGGATGTAAATCACCAACGTGTTTGATGTCACAAATGTTTAATTTTCAGATCTTATGAAGTATCATACACATGCTAAAAGGATGAGTGATGATGCATGGGTCAGTGGTTCGGGCATTGGGCTCACAATCACGAGGTAGCAAGTTCGATTCCTGGATTGGGCTGCATGTTGTGTTCTTGAGTGAAACACTTTATTTCACGTTGTTCCCGTTCACTCAGCTGTAGAAATGAGTTGTGACATCACAAGTGCCAAGCTGTATCGGCCTTTGCCTTTCCCTTGGATAACATTGGTGGTGTGGACAGTGGAGGCTGGTATGCATGGGTGACTGCTGGTCTTCCATAAACAACCTTGCCCAGACTTGTTCCTCGTGTGGCGAGCTGTTCCTCAGGCGGTGAACTGGCAGAATCGTTAGCACACCAGGTGAAATGCTTAGTGGTATTTTGTCTGCCGTTACGTTTTGGGTTCAAATTCCGCTGAGGTCAACTTTGCCTTTCATCCTTTCAGGGTCGATAAATTAAGTACCAGTTACGCACTGGGGTCAATATAATCGACTTAATCTGTTTGTCTGTCCTTGTTTGTCCTCTCTGTGTTTAGCCCCTTGTGGGTAGTAAAGAAATAGGTATTTCTTCTGGCGCGACTTTCTGAGTTCAAATTCCGCCGAGGTCGACTTTGCCTTTCATCCTTTCAGGGTCGATAAATTAAGTACCAGTTACGCACTGGGGTCAATATAATCGACTTAATCCGTTTGTCTGTCCTTGTTTGTCCCCTCTGTGTGTAGCCTCCTGTGGGCAGTAAAGAAATAAGCAGGGAAACTTTCTAGGTGCAATCCCATGGTCATTTATGACTAAAGGGAGTTTTTTAATACTCATCCTACAAGGTGTATACACACACAGACATACACACAGGCACACACATACATGTGCACCCCACCCCATCTACACATGCATGTATCATGTTTATCTGTTGAGAAGTTAGTATTGAAATGTATTGAATCCTCTTTTCTGCCACATGGTACCAGGTTCAGTCCCACTGCATAGCACCTTGGGCAAGTGTCTTCTACTAAAGCCACAGGCTGACCAAAGGCCTTGTAAGTGGATTTGGTAGATGGAAACTGAAAGAAGCCTGTCATCAGAGAGTGATACGGTTTGGCACCAGTGACATCACAACTCATTTCCACAGCTGAGTGAACTGGAGCAATGGGAAATAAAATGACTTGCTCAAGAATGCAACACACAGCCCCGTCGAGAATTGAACTCACATCCTCATGATTGTGAGCCTTACACTCTAACCACTGAGCCAGTACTGACTAAAGTATCCACCATCACCCCCCACCACCCCCACCACCACCACCACCACCACCAAGATTATCACAGTAATTACTACATCTGTAACGTATCATCAACAAAGCAATATCAAGTGCAACAACTTTTTAATTGAAATTTAAATTAGTGACTTCTTGCAGTGTAGTTATTTTTTTGAATTGCATCATTGTTTAAGAAACTCTGTAATTAAACCCCAAGAGTCTCAAACAAAAGATGAAGAAGAAGAAGAGGAGAAGAAGAGAAGAAGATGACCAACAGCAACAACATTTGTTTCCCAGACCGGGCGTTGTGTGTGTTTATTGAGTGAAAACACCTAAAGCTCCACGAGGCTCTGACAGGGGGTGGTGGTGACCCTTGTTGTACTCTTTTGCTCCAACTTTCTCTCACTCTTTCTTTGTTTCTTGTCCCCAACCGCTGAGCCTGGATGCTCATTCATCCATCCATCGATGCCCTCGGTGTCGGATGGCCAAGGATGGGGGAGAGGGTAGCAATGAATGTAAAAAAATATATATATATAACAGGCACCAGTGTGGCTGTGTCGTAAGAAGCTTGCTTCCCAACCACATGGTTCTGGGTTCAGTCCCACTATGTGACGCCGTGGGCAAGTGTCTTCTACTATAGCTTCAGGCCAACCAAAGCTTTGTGAGTAGATTTGGTAGATGGAAACTGAAAGAATATCATCGTATATATGTGTATATTTGTGTGTTTGTGTCTGCTTGGCAACCAATGCTGGTATACTTACATCCCTGTAATTTAGCGGTTCAGCAAAAGAGACTGACGTAATAAGTACCAGACTTGAAAAAAAACCCCAGAAGTTCTGGGATTGATACATTCAACTAAAATCCTCTAAGGCAGTGCTCCAGCATGGCCACTTCAAATGGCTGAAAGAAGTCCAAGAATAAAAGAATAATGGGTAAATTTGGGTAAATTTTGTTTGTCATATAGTTTTTAAAAAAAATAAATTTGCTGCAGAAAGTGGTCAATGTTTGTGGTGGTGGGGGTGCAAGGAATGTGGCCTGGGTGCCAAGGGGTTGGCAGCCTGAAAAAGTTTGGGAGCCCCTAGCCTAAAACTAAGGATGTGGCCAGCCAAGCAGTGTCTCTTTAAGTGGTTGTGACTTCACTCTTCTCATTTGTGCCACAATCCTTCCAGTTGACCCACAGTTCACAACAACAAGAAGTCCATATACAATCACTTGACCTGCTAGAAATAACATCCAACCTTCTACCAGCTCTCATCATCATCATCATCCTCATCATTTAATGTCCATTTTCCATGCTGGCATGAGTTGGACAACTTGCCTGTCGTGACATGGTTTCTACAGCAGAATGTTTGTGTGTGTGTGTGTATGTATATATATATTTTCTTTTTCTAGTTTCAGCTCAGAGCTGTGGCCATACTGATGCACCGCCATTTCTTTTTGATACAACAGGGGTCGCCACTACCCCCTGCCGGAGCCTCGTGGAGCTTTTGGGTGTTTTTGCTCAATAAACACACACAATGCCCGGTCTGGGAATTGAAACCGCGATCCTCCAACAGCGAGTCCGCTGCCCTAAACACTGATCCATTGCGCCTCCACAAGCATATATATATATATATATATATATATATGACAGGGTTCCTTCAGTTTCTTTCTTCCGTTGGTCTGAGACTATAGTAGAAAACACTTTCCTAGGGTGCCACACAGTGGGACTGAACCCCGAACCATGTGGTTGGGAAGCAAGCTTCTTGCCACACCTGCACCTATGTGTTTTATTTTTATTTTTTTCTTAATCAGTTTTGGAAAATGACCAAAAGTTATGAAGAAGAGAAAAGAGAAACGAACAAAACATCAGATGCCATAATATTTATGTTGAAAAATAAAAATGAAAAATCAAAGCATTTTATCATCACATTATCTAATTATCTAACCCTTTTAAAATAAGTATTTCTCTTACTGTGAAGTGACAATCCCTTATCTCTTTCATCTCTTCCCCCCCCCCGCTTCCCTTCAAAGTTTATTTATCATCAGTGACAATCAAAAGAGACACTGCAGACAAACATTATTGTGATGAGTTTATTTCTGCCGTCAAATTAATATAATTACAT
>NC_043020.1:2395499-2402999 GCF_006345805.1 Octopus sinensis | reverse complement strand
GGATACACGGGTTAATACAGCTAGTTAAACAGGTAGGTAAGTGGGTGGGTGGGTGAACAGACAGGTAGATATGAGGATACATAGGTATGTAAGTAGGTAGATAGGTAGCAATAACCAGTTGGATGGATTGCTATATATGTAGAAGCGGGTCGATAGATCATCCATTCATCTATCCATCCATCCATCCATATATATCCCTCTCTCTCTCTTTCGGAGAGGCACTGAGCAGCTATACGCACACATACACGGCAGTAACTACCGCCTACCGAATTCAATCACAAAGCTCCGGTCGGCTCGGGGCTATAGCAGAAGACACTTGCCCAAAGTGCCATGCAGTGGGACTGAACCCGAAACCATGTAGTTAGGAAGCAAGCTCCCTAACCACACAGCCATGCCCGATCTTCTCTCTCCTCTCTCACCTCTCCCCCTCTTTCTCTCATGTGCTTTCTTTCTCTCTCTCTATTCACACACACACACACACACACACATAAGTAAGCAACAAGGATATCCAAGGTAGAGTAGTACAATTGTTTCATGCTATTTCATTTTATTAAATGAAGTAGCATGAAACGATTGTACCACTCTACCTTGGATATCCTTGTTGCTTATTTTGATTATAATCACCCCATTTGATTTATATGGATAATACCATACCAAATTCTGGTGCCTTAACTTTAGTACCATATTCACTGAATCTAAATTTTTGCTGAACTATTACAATACATATATATATAATATATATACATATACTTTATTAAAGCAGCAGAAAATTCAACAAAACCTGTACTTGAGTTTCCCGTTGCCGTTCATCGGACAGTTTTTACAGCAAAAACTGTCGGATGAACTGCAACTGGAAAATCAGAGTAACAGGTTTTGTTGAAATTTCTGCTGCTTAAATAAGCATATTACTCTACCACTGGTATTTGAGTACTCTTTTTTTCCACCTTGTTTCACATTTATGTGTTTACTCCGGTATATATATATATTATATATATAATATACATATACATATACATAGATTGATAGATAGGTAGGTAGAGAGACGTGTTGGTAGTATGATAGATGAATGTATGGTTTTTGGAGATGAATTGCGGAAATAGAGACAAGTAAATAAATCGAGTGAGAAACTTGTGAGATGGGAACCAAATGAATGGATGCAGGAATTAATGATGGAATCTGTAAAACAAAAACAGTGAATGCATGAGTTGGCACTCACAGACATATGTTTGCAGCTGCTGCTCACGTTGCTGCTGCTGGTGCATGGGTCAGTGCAGATGGTGCAGTGAATGTGCACACGTATATGTCTCTCTCTGTTACTCTGCTTCTCTCATGCTCTCTCTCTCTCTCATGTTTTTTCTCCTCTCACTCTTAGGCTCTCTCTCCTCTCTTTCTTTTTCTCTCTCTCTTCTTCTCTCTCTCTTCTTCTCTTCTCTCTCCCTTCTCTCTCTCTTCTTCTCTCCCTCTCTTCTTTTATCTCTCTCTCTTCTTTTATCTCTCTCTCTTCTTTTCTCTCTCTCTTTCTCTCCTCTTTTCTCTCCCTCACTTTCTCTCTCTCACTGCCTCGCTATCTCAGCATTCAGATTCTTGTTAGTTGCTGACATCCCACTCTACACACACACACACACATGTATACATACATACATATCTACATGTTCCCACATGCATTAACATCCCCAGTCTCACACTCTCAGAAATAGACACGCACACACATGCCCCCCCCACACACACACAAGTGTATTTGCAAGCACACACACACACACACACACACACACGCATGCACTCATGCACAAGTATGCCTGTGCTTTACACATGTCTGCATATTGCACATGCACACATGCATTTACCTCTATGCACACATGCATGCATTGATGCACAGTGATATGCACACGCACACAGAAAAAAGTGTATGCATGCTCGTACACACACGCGTGCCCTGTCTATTTTTACTATTTCTTCACGCTGCTGCTGCTGTTGCTGCTGCTACTACTACTACTACTACTACTACTACCACCACTACCAACACCAGTGCTACTTCTACAACAAACTACTACTACTACTTCTACTACTACCACCACCACCACCATCAATACTGCTGCTACTACTATTACTGCTGTTACTACTACTACTACAGCTGCTACTGTTGCTACTACTACTACTACTGTTACTACTGCTGTTGCTGCTGCTACCTCTACTACTACTACTACTACTACTACTACTACCACCACCACCACCACCACCACCATCACTACTACTGCTACTGCTGCTGCTGCTACTACTACTACTACCACCACCACCACCACTACTGCTGCTGTTTCTGCTGCTGTTGCTGCTAGAAAAGTGGTGAGTTTGCAGAAGTGAAGAACTGTGGACTAAATGTCTTAGCGTTTTCGTTTTATCTGTCTGTCTGTCTGTCTCTCCCTGCATGTCTGTATCCTTCTGTCTGTCTGTCTGTCCTTCCATCTATCTGTGTCTGCCTGCCTATCTGCATGCTGGTCTTTTCTCTTTGCCAGCCTGTCTACTTTTCTGTCTGTCCATCTGCCTGTCCAACTGTCTGTCTGTCTCTCTGCCTGGCTGCTTGTTGGCTTGTCTGTCTGTCTGTCTGTCTTCTGTCTACTTTTCTGTCTGTCTACTTGTCCATCTACTTAGCTGTCCATCTGTCTACCTACCTACCTGGCTGCTTGTCAGCTTGTCTGTCTGCCTATCTATCTGTTTGTCTGTCTGCTTGTCTGTCTGTGTGTTTGCCTATCCATCTGCCTGCCTGCCTGTCTGTCTGTCTGCCTGCCTGTCTGTCTGTCTGCCTGTCTGCTCCCTTCTCAGCTGAAACCTGCCCTAGTTTGACATTGTCCCGCACATGGAAGCGTGGTGGCACCAGACATGTAGATACCAGTAATAACACACGGGTTCACTGCAGTTATCTGTAATAACACTGACAAAAAACAAACCTTGCACCCGATCAAAGTACATCCACATAAAGGACAGTGGGTGGGTGGATGGGGAGGGAGAGGACGAAGGGACAGGAAGAATAGAGGAAGAGTGAGAGGCAGAGAAGAAGGGAGGGACCATGGGGAGAGGGAGGAGGTAGAGAGAATGATGGAGAGATAGAGAGTGAGAGAGAAGAAAGTGGAGTGAGGGAGCAAAAGAAGGAGAGAGATAGAGAGAGGGAGTGAGGACCAGAGATGGAGAAAGAGAAAGGGGGGACAGGAGGAGAGAGAGAAATAGAGAAAGGGGAGAGTGGGGAGAGGGAGAAAGGGAGGCAGGTTGAAAGTGGGAATGAGTGAGAGGGACAGAAAGACAGGGACAGAGAGAGAGAGAGGAGAGAGAGAGAGAGAGAGAGAGAGAGAGACAGACAGAAAGAAGGAGAGATGGTGAGAGTATGTTGTTGTTGCTGTTATTGTGGTTTAGCTTTAGGTCAGCCCTGATTGTGTACACAATCCAACCATGACCATCTTATTTGTTCAAACATTTAGAGTGATATATTTGTTTAACCGTTATTGCATCAAGCAGCCGGGAAATATAATTTTAAATGTGTTTTATCGACAAACCCTAAGGACGAGCATTTGTTTCCTTTTACCTGAGGCAAAGGTAAACAAACACCTGCTGTTATTCCTGCCAAAGTCTCACTGCTTTGGCTAAAAATACACGAAGTTCAATTTAATACACGTTTAAAATTACATTATTTAAAGAAGGTGCATGGCTTAGTGGTTAGAGTAGTCAGCTCAGTATTGTAAAAGCATGAGTTCAATTCCTTGGGGTGCATTGTGTCCTTGAGCAAGACACTTTATTTCACATTGCTCCAGTCCACTCAGCTGGCAAAAATGAGTTGTACCTGTATTTCAAAGGGCCAGCCTTGTCATATTCTGCACTTTGCTGGATATCTCCCCGAGAACTACTTTTAACCCTTTAGCATTCAGGTTCCTCTCTCAAATGTTAGGATTATTTATTCACATTGTTTTGAATTAACCCTTTCGTTACCGTATTTATTTTGAGATGCTCTGTGTTTCATTCAATTAATTTTAATTATAATGAGGAATTTAGTAAAAGAACTTAGTTATCATTAGGCTAGTGTTGGGAACATAAATTGTGACTAAGGTTTGGTGGAAGATTTTAATTCAATACTTATGAAAACAAGGCATTTGTACTACAGAGCCAGAGGCAGTTTCAGCTGGGTTGGTATCAAAAGGGTTAAGAATTGTTTCTCTGTTATATATTTTAACCCTTTTGTTACCATAATGCTGTTTAGATGCTCTGTGTTTCTTTCAATTAATTTTAAATATATCAAAGAATTTAGTAAAATAACTTAGTTATCATTAAGCTAGTGTTTAGGAACTTAAATTGTGACTAAGGTTTGGTGGAAGATTTGAATTCAATACTTATGAAAGTAAGACATATGTACTACAGAGCCAGAGGCGGTTTCAGTTGGGTTGGTATCAAAAGGGTTAATCATGTGTTTATCTTGTGGCTTTGTGAATTTGATAATCTGAGCTTTCGTCTTTAGACTAACATTGTAGTATAAATGTGCAAAGTTGGATCTAACCAGTTTGAACATAAAACAGGTAGGATATTTTGGCTGGATATGGCCTGTTTAAATGCTAAAGGGTTAAGATATACAGATCTGTGGAATACTCAGCCACATGCTCATTATTAATTTCAGGAGCAGGCTGTTACATTGGACGGGTCAACTGGAACCCTTGTTGTTGTAACTGACCGAGAACCAGTTATTTAAAGAAGGGACTGAGTTAGCAGAATTATTGGCATGATAGGAAATGCTTAGTGGGAGTTCTTCTGATACTTTAGGTTCTGAGTTCAAATCTCACCATGGTCAACTTTCAAGGTCAAAGAACTGTAGTCCTAGATACACTATGTTTGGAAAAGAAGAGAGAGAGTGGCAACAGTTATGATCCCAAATTATCACTGCTTGAATGGAGCTGGCCGAGGGTTAAAAAATATCATGAATTATTACTCAAATCATAGAGTTGTCCACAATGTGGTTCCTTTCCTTGCCAGAAATAACAGCCAAACTTCCTAGTCAAGTGCTAGTCAAGTACTGAAGTTGATGTACCCTTCCCCCCAAATTTTCAAGACCTTGTGCCTAGAGTAGAAATAATATATATATATATACACACACACACACATACACTCAAGTAAGCAGAGAAATGTGAAACAAGGTGGGGGAAAAAATAGTACTTGAATACCAGAAGTATTTAAGCTGCAAAGACATCACAAAAATATCACAAAAAGCTGCTTCTTAGAGTTTGACATTCCCGTTCGTTGGGCAGTTGTGATCACATATGTATATACTTCTTTCAGCTTCAGTCTATGAAATCCACTCAGAAGGCCTGGGGCCATGCAGTGGAACTGAACCCAGAGCCATTTTGTTGGGACGTGAACTTCTTACCACACAGCTATATATGCGGAGATTAGTACGTCTGCGTTATTTTATGTTTTGACAGCCAGTTACACAGCATATTTGGTTTAGATATGTCCGATGCACATTTCTGCTGCACAGACAACCAGCAGTTGCATCTGCACCCAGTCACTTTTGACTGGTTGCCAGTCTGTACAACTTTATTCCAGGTCCGTCCTGTGATGTGGTTGAAAGTGAAACCCAGATGCACTCAGTGTATATAGGCTTAAATGAAGTTGCGCATACTGATAGCCAGTCAAAAGTAACTGAGTGCAAATGCAATTGCTTGTTGTCTGTGCAGCAGAAACGTGCATCTGACATATTTAAACAAAGTATTCTGTACAATTTAATGTAGAAATATAAAATATGCAGATGCACTAATCTCCAAATTCATTGCGTATATATATATATATATATATGTATATATATATATATATATATATTAACCCTTTCGTTACTGTATTTATTTTGAGATGCTCTGTGTTTCTTTTAATTATTTTAAATATAACAAAGAATTTAGTAAAATAACTTCGTTATCATTCAGCTAGTGTTAGGAACATAAATTGTGACTAAGGTTTGGTGGAAGATTTTAATTAAAAACTTATGAAAACAAGACATTTGTACTACAGAGCCAGAGTCGGTTTCAGCCGGGTTGGTAACATCATCATCATCATCATCGTTTAACGTCCGTTTTCCGCGCTAGCACGGGTTGGATGGTTCGACCGGGGTCTGGGAAGCCAGGGGCTGCACCAGGCTCTAGTCTGATCTGGTAGTGTTTCTACGGCTGGATGCCCTTCCTAACACCAACCACTCCATAAGTGTAGTGGGTGCTTTTTACGTGCCACCTGGACAGGTGCCAGGGGGGGGGGTCTGGCATCGGTCACGATCGGTTGGTGCTTTTTACGTGCCACCGGCACAGAGTTAATAAGAGCAAGACACATCATTTCCCATTGCTCCAACAGAAATGAGTGGCGACATCACAAGTACCACACTGTATTGGCCCTTTTGCCTTTCCCTTGGATAACATCGGTGACGTGGAGAGGGGAGAAGGTATTCATGGGTGACTGCTGGTCTTCCATAAACAACCTTGCCCGGGCTTGTTCTTCTGAGGGGAACTTTTTAAGTGCAATTTGGTGCTCATTCATGACTGAAGGTGGGGAGAGGTCTTTACCCTTTATATAGAACACATGCATACACACACTGACATGCATATCCAAAATGTTTATAGGTGCACGTGTGGCTGCGTGGTAAGAAGCTTGCTTCCCAATCACGTGGTTCTGGGTTCAGTCCCACTGCCTGGCACTTTGGGTAAGTGTCTTCTACTATAGCCTTGGTCTGACCATGGTCTTGTGAGTGGATTTGTTAGACAGAAACTGAAAGAAGCCCATTGTGTGTGTATGTGTATATATATATATATATATATATATATATATATATATATATGTATATGTGTGTGTGTATACACACACATTGGCATTAGGAAGGGCATCCAGCTGTAGAAACTTTGCCAGATCAGATTGGAGCCTGGTGCAGCCTCCTGGCTTGCCAGCCCTCAGACAAACCGTCCAACCCATGCCAGCATGGAAAGCGGATGTTAAACTACGATGATGATGATGATGATGATGATGACACATATATATATCTGTGTGTGTGTACGTTTTTGTGTCTGTGTCTCTCACCACTCCTTCACAAGTAGTGTGGTGTGTTTACGTCCCTGTAACTTGGTGGTTTAGCAAAATGGATCAATAGAATAAGTACCAGGCTTAAAGAGAGAAAGAAAAAGTTTTGGAGTCGATTCATTCGACTAAAAATTCCTCGAGGCATTGCTCCAGCATGGCCACTGTCTAATCACTGAATCAAGTAAAAGATGAAAGATACGCATATATAAATATATATACCACTTTTATATATACAAACTCATTTACACATACAAACACACATATACATATACAACACACACGCATATATATGTATACTCTTTTACTCTCTTTTACTTGTTTCAGTCATTTGACAGCGGCCATGCTGGAGTACCACCTTTAGTCGAGCAAATCGACCCCGGGACTTATTCTTTTGTAAGCCCAGTACTTATTCTATCG
>NC_043020.1:2352999-2390499 GCF_006345805.1 Octopus sinensis | reverse complement strand
GTGGGTGGTTTAAAATGCTGAAGGGCTAGGATGTAGCAATTGCAGAACCTATAAATATTGCTAACTCTGGTGGAGGCATAGCTGACTAGTAAGAGGTTTACTTCCTAACCACATGGTTCTGGGTTCAATCCCCACTGCCTGGAACCTTGAGCAAGTTTCTTCTATTATAGCCTGTAGCTGACCAAAGCCTTGTGCGTGAATTTCATAGATGGAAACTAAAACAAGCCTTTATATATATATATATATATATCTATATATATATATATATATATATATATATGTATGTATATAAAATAAGGTGCGATGTAAATTGTTGCCATTTTATATTTTGATTTTGTACATGTGCATTGTTTGTTTGTTTTTTTGATTTTGATTTTGTCAACTACACAGTATAGTAGGGTCAGTTGGGCACCATCTGTGGGAAAAATAACACCATGACACAATTCACTCTGCCAGACTTTGGAGATGACATGCTGTACTGCTTGGCATTCATGCCGGAAGCTCCAATATGAACATTTCAGAGTGCTTGGGTGTCAATCTGAGGACAGTGTAGAGGATTTAGAAAGAGATGGACGAGTCTAATGGGTATTACAAGGTATGGCAGCTTGGAAAACTCACTCTTCTCATTATGATAAGAAAAGAAACTCCTGAATTTGTTGGTGAGATCCAGGCCATGATTGACAACCATCCCTCCTAGTCAATCAGGTCCATCGCTAGGGACATGGGAGTGTTTGAGCTTCTTATCAGGCAGGTAGTGCATGAAGACATTTGGTGTTCCTTATACAAGATGAGAAAGGGCCAGTTTTTATCCCAAGCCATCAAGGACAAGAGGGAAGACCACACTATGAAGCTTTTGAACAAACTCAAGTGTCCCCTCCAACCGAACATGATTTGGTTTTTCTCAGACAAGAAAAATTTCTGCAAAGATCAGTTGGTGAACACACAGAACAACTGTTGTCTTGCCATGTCCCCAAAACATGTACCAAGAATGATAAAAATTAAACATCCGGTCAACATCCTGGTGTTTGGAGTGATACCCCCTAACATCTGGCCACCTATTTTCCCAGACCACAACCCCCTTGATTATTATGTGTAGGGCACAGTTGAGCAAGAGACCAACAAAACTCTTTGTGACACCAAAGAGGAACTGAAGGTAAGGGTTAAAAGTGGCAAGGTCCAACTCGCTGCTTCACCAGAAGCAATACTGGAAAAATCCCCGGATGCAGTAAGGGCAGTGCACCAGCATGGCCTCAGCCTCTGGCTGAAACCCATAAAAGATAAAAGATATATAATTCAAATATTGATGATGTAATTTCCTCATAAGTTATTTTCTTTATAAAAATCCAAATATCAACTGATGTTATCAAATATATTGAAAGTTCCGCAATATATATGGATAAACTGTGCAATAATGTGTAAAGTTAATAAAAGGAAATTAAAAAGAAATATAATGGATACTTGGTTAATCTTATTTGTATCATGATGAAAAAATGTAATACAGTTCTACATTTAAGAGATGAGGAATTATGTACATTATTTACATTATTTACATTTGACAGATATTTGTCCTCATCTTGTTTGTTGTTAACACAACGTTTCGGCTGATATACCCTGCAGCCTTCATCCGGTATCTTGGGGAAATTTCGAACATGGGTTCTCATTCCTAAGGTATTTTTCGATATTATTATTATTGTTGCTATTATTATTATTGAGTGAGAGAGCAGTGCATGTCATCGAAGTGACACTGGGGTAAAATATATGAAGCCCAGTATACCCATCATGACTACCTGTCTGATAAGGGTACACTAGGCACATACATCACAACCATATGTGCGCGACATGGTAATCTCATATGAAGATATACAGCACATAACCTTGCAGGTGGGGCCCAGTTAGAATTTACAATGTACATGATACCACTTCCAATCAGTTAAGATTAGAAGCCACGTGAGCCACTGCCTGGTACTGCATCAGGGCATTATTTTTACTATTATTATCATTATTATTATTATTATTATTATTATTATTCAGATCACTGCTTGGAATCGAACTCAAAATCTTGGGGTTAGTAGCTCATGCTCTTAATCACTACACCATATGTAAATAATGGTAAAAATGTAATACTTATAAGATTCAAGATTTAAAGGAACTGAATTAACAAAAGAAATAGACATAAATGAATCCTACATATGTTTCAATCCGGCCATTAAGTTTCAATCACCACCAGAAAGTAAACATACCTCCCTGATGAGATCTGGACACAGTGTGGGTTTATTTTAAATCTAACATTGCATGAATGCTGATGATTGAAATGTAATGGCCTAATTGAAACATATGTAGGATTCTTTTATGTTTATTTCTTTTGTTGATTTGGTTCCTTTAAATCCTGAATCTTATATGTGTTACTTCTTTTCATTGTGATGCAAATAAAATTAACCAAGTATCCATTATATTTCTCCATTTTCTTTTATTAACTTTATATATATATATATATACACACATGTAAAATATATATAGGGTAGTGAGTTTTTTTAGAAATTTCATTACCAGTGGCCTAGCATGTATAAAAAGTCTATAGACAACATATTCTCAATATAAAATAGTATACATTTAAACACAAGATAAAACTGCCTTCAAGAGGCAGTTTTTACACGCTAGAAGGAGTAGTCAAAACGACCAAAACCACATTAAGAGCAATCTTCAAAAGGAGTGAAAAATAAAAACTTTTACCATGTTATTTTATTACGGTCAGACCTAAGTTTCTAAATTTTGTTAGCAAATAAAATGTGGTTTTGGTCATTTTGACTGCTTCTTCTAGTGTGTAAAAACTACTTGTTGAAGGCAGTTTTCTCTTGTGTTTAAATGCACACTATTTCATATATATGTATATATTTATATTTATATTTACGTGTGTGTGTGTATAAACACACACACACACACATACATCTGGTGCCACACAAACACACACACAGAGCTAGTTCTTACCAAAAGCAGTCAGTGTTTGGATGTTCTTAGAGTAAAAATTTATCGACTCCTTTTTTTTCTTTTTTGTGTGTCTTCCAAAACTATTGATGGCAGCAACATCGTGGCTTATTCTTCCAGCGCCAAGACAGGTGCCACCTTACCCCCCTGCCCCATCTCTCATCCTCCCGGCTCTCCCCCCCTTCTCCTTGCCCTGAGTTTTCCCTGTAGAGAGACTGGATTGGGTTACTGTGTATAAAAAAGAATTAAAGATGCTGGTGGTGGTGGTTGTGGTGGTGGTTGTGTTGTAGTTGTTTTTAGTGAGGATGATGGTGGTGGTGGTGGCAGTTGTTGTAATGGTGGTGATGGTAGTAGTGGTGGTGGTCATAGTGGTTGACGTTGTGGTGGTAGTAGATGTGGCGTTTGTCGATTTGGTAGACAGAAACTGAAAAGAAGCCCGTTGTATATATGTATACGCACACATATATATATATCTATACTAGCAGTATCGCCCGGCGTTGCTCGGGTTTGTAAGGGAAATAACTATATAAGCATTTTTAGAGAGTTATAGCCAAAAAATAGCAAAAAAATGCATTAAAAATGGAAAAAAAATGATGGTAAATTTTTTTTTAAATCGTTGACTCATCGTAGACATTTTTAGAAAGTTACTTCCCTTATATAATAGCGAAAAAATGCATTAAAATGGAAAAAAATTATGGTAAATTATTTTTTAAATCGTAGACTCATCATAGACGCACGCTAATACCCAGAAGGGCTCGATATGAATCACGACTATAAGATACCCGGTTTTGGTTAAACTGCACCGCAAAATGTGGGAGTAGTTAGGAATCTAAATCGTAGGAGACAGACACACAACTTCTCTTTTATATATAAAGATATATATGTGTGTATTTGTGTGTCTGTGTTTGTACCCCCAGCATTGCTTGACAACTGATGCTGGTGTGTTTATGTCCCTGTAACTTAGGGGTTCGGCATAAGAGACTGATAGAATAAGTACTAGGCTTCCAAGGAATAAGTCCTAGGGTCGATTTGCTCAACTAAAGGCGGTGCTCCAGCATGGCCGCAGTCAAATAACTGAAACAAGTAAAAGAGTAAGAGTATATATATATATATATATATTATATATATATATATATATATATACATTAATCTCTCATCTGTCATTGGTGGTCTTCTGCCACCTCTTTCCTCATCCATTCCCTACCTCTTACTATACTCTCTTGCAACCTCCACTCATCCACCCACACTCATGGTTCCTCTATCTCCACATTCCTTATCGTGCTACCTTGTAAGTCCAACCTAACATCTCATCATCACTATTTTCATTGCTTTCCAGCTTCATCTGATCATTCCATCCCACCCCCTTTTCTAAAATGTGAATGGTCATGTGGCTCCCTTACAGCAAAAAATCTGGTCTGCTCTGGCCCCTTCTTTTGTATTTTTATCCTTAATCTCCTAGCATAAAGCTGACCCCTCATTATTTTTTAGTCTTGCGGGTCCCATAGCAAACTCACTAGTGCTGTGCCACAGGAAAAAAAAAAGAACCCAGTACATGTTGTAAAGTGGTTGGTGTTAGGAAGGGCTTCCAGCTGTAGAAACCATGGAACATGATATGATCTTTGGGATCACTGGGCCATGTCAAACCATCAAACCCCTATCTGCTGCTATATAAAACAATAAAAACAAACGAATGGACCATACAGTATTGCTAGAATCATTTCATTAAGAGATTTTATTGCATTGTAGCATCTTACAAGTGGGAAGGTATGAAGAGCATCGTCTGTGGCAGTGGTTCTTAACTATTTTTTGCCTGTAGACCCTTTGACTGCTATTTCGTATTGGTGGACACCCATAGCTAGTCAACGTTTAAAAGTTATATATATATAATATAAAATCCGTTCTGTCTGTCTGTGTGTGTATCTTCTAGGATCTTGGCCATCCTCCATCCGATTGCACTCAAATTTGATATGTAGATACCGACGGTATCAGGGTATAAGTCTTGAAAAATTTACAAAAACCGATTCCAGGTGAGAATGTGATCGATAAAGCTGTAGGAACGTGCATTTGTATGTGCAAGTACATCAGCTGTTGCGATTGATATCTTTATTTCTTCTTTTGCTGGTGTCTCAAATTTAGGTTAAATCAGTGTTTCTCAAAGAGGAGGCCTATGGGAAAGTCAAACAAGTTGTTTTGAGAAAATTTGGTTTAAATGTTTGACAACTCAGCACCATCCATTGGACGGTGGGGGGGGGGTGCTCGTATATATATATATATATATATATATCTTTCAAAATTCCTATTTTTGTCACATGTTCATTCGTGTAGGTTTGCAGTAGTGTCTGTCTGAGAAAATGTTCTTTCAATGGCCAGAAACATATTGAATCATGGTAAAACATCAGAGAAAGAAACCTTTCCGTTTCTTTGCAATACATAAATATGTCTTGTATGAAATATTTTTCATGAACCTTAAAATACTACTGTAGATCCCCAATTTATTATTTTGCTTGTGTGAACCCCAAAAATCTTATTTGGGCTCCCGGGAGTCATACGAACCCTGGGTTAGAACCACTTATCTATAAATCTTCAGGCTGCACCATGTTGCATGAGAGCAAATACTGATGTGCTGCTGGACAGCATAAGCCAATGGCAGGTAGATTTCGGGGGTTTCTTTATTTTTTTTTTCTGCACTATGTTAGACGCTGCACTTACCTGTACGGGATGCTACACTGCAATAAAATCTCTTAATGAAATGATTATAGCAATGCTGTAAACTCCGTTTGTTTTTATTGTCGTTTTACACGATGCTGAAGTTCTCTTCTTGGAGCTGCCAATTACCAAATAACAGTGGACTCTGATTATCCGTTGATCAGTGTTTTACTGTGCAGCCATTAATGTTGTGTGCTTCGCTTTTTATATGCCTTGATCTTAATTGATCCACTTTAATCTGTCTGCCTGTCTGAACACACACACACACACACACACACAACACACACACATACACACACAGAGTGAGGAGGAGAGAAGAGCATGGGTGTGTGGAGGATAGGTCTACTTATTAATCAAAGTACATCACTTCAGTAAGTGTCTTCTGCTTCAAGCTGATGCCAACCAATGTTCTGTGAGAGAGTTTAGTCATCAGAAAGTGCAGGAAATCTGTGGTATGTGTGTGTGTCTTTTTTTCTTTTACCTTTTACTTGTTTACCGAACACAGCAATATTGGTTGTCAAGCGATGTGGGGGGGGGGGGACAAACACACATATATACATATAGGGGTTCGTTCAGTTTCCGTCTACCAAATCCACTCACAAGGCTTTGGTTGGCCCGAGGCTATAGCAGAAGACACTTGTCCAAGGTGCCACACAGTGGGACTGAACCTGGAACCATGTTGTTGGGAAACAAGCTACTTACCACACAGCCACTCCTGCGCCTAATATATACATACATATATATGTGTGTGTGTGTGTGTGTGTATTAAGAAAAAGGAGGCAGTCAGAATTTTGAATAATTCTTTATTAGTGCTTTCGTTCATTTAACCAAATTCTTCTGAATAAAACCAAGATAATAAAACGGAAAGTTTCTTTGTCTTTTATGCAAATCAAAGAGCGAATATTGTTTTGTTTTGTTTAGTAGAGAAGAAATTTTGAAATTTCGTATTTTGGAGAAAGGAAGAATGGCAGAAATAATGCAGTTATGGAATATTCCAGTTTCGCCCTCTCCAAGAATATCATTTTGAAATCAACCCCCATTAGAAGGAATGGACATTTTTCATTGGGTTTTGGCCTCTTCAAATTTATGTCAAACTTCATAATTGTGATTATACTTGCTTAAGAATCTCTTCTTTTCTTATTCCTCAAAATGCAATGTTTACATCCACAGCCATGTTAATACATATCCTTCTTCTTCCTCTTCCGAACAAACAGAACAACATACAGACACACACACACACATTCATCATTTTTTAAATTCATAAATATGTTAAAATGTATATAATGAGGGAAAGAAGAGAGAAAAAGAAAGTGATAGTTTTGCAAACAATAACTGTATCGAGAACAACATCTTGACTTGCAATTACAATTATATTCAATGGTTTGACCATATACAGTATATTCCACTTTTCCCAATTGTAATGTGCATATTTACAAGAATGTTAATATGGATGTAATGAGGGAAGAGAAGAGAGAGAGAGAGAGAGAGAGAGAGAAAGGGATGCTTTGGAAAATAGTGACTGAATCAAGAATAACATCTTGAATTGTAATTAAATTTCAATGGGTTGACCAGATCAATGCAATATCATTGAAAAGAAACCTCTCTCCCTCACTCTCCCCCCTCTTATCTCCCTCCCCTCACCCTCCCCCCTCCTTCCTCTCCCTCCACTCCCCTCCCCCCTCCACTCCCCTCCCCTCCCTCTCTCACTCTCTTCCCCCCCTCCCTCCCCCTTTCCTTTCTCCCTCTCCCTCTCTCCCTCCCTCTCTGCCTCTCTCCCTCCTTCTCTCCTCTCTCTCCCTCACACACACACACAACACACACACACACCACACACACACACACACTCATGTAAAATGCATTCTAGAAGTTTTGAGATTGTTTTAAGAGAGGCAGTTACAACTGTCCTGGATTATCGTAATTTTAGTATATCCTAACTATAAATCTATTAAGCTGGTAATAATAATAATAATAATAATATTAATAATAATAACAACCTTTATCAGATGAGTAGTCATGATGGGTATACTGGGCTCCATATATTTTACCCCAGTGTCACTTTGATGGCATGCACTGCTCTCTCACTCAATAATAATAATAACAAGAGCACTCAGTGAGTGCAAACCTCCGCCAAGGTAACACCAATGTTCTTTCAATGATTAGCCAGAGATGATTTTTAAAATGAAAATACCTGAAATAAACTCAACTGCTCTCACAAATGAGAATACTAAAAATGAACCAGACCACTCTCAAAAATGAAGTAAAAAAAACAGGAAAAATAATCCAGTTTCCTTGTCGGGTACTGGATCGATCCCAAAATCTAATCAGTTCATGCCGACCTTGGTGGAATTTGAGCTCAGAATGTAGTGACAGGTGAAATATCACTAAGCATTTCGTCCAGTACACTAACGATTCTACTGGCTTGACGCCTTAATAATTATGTTGTTGTTATTGTTGATCATGATGGTGATGATGAAGAAAAAGAAGAAAAAGAAGAAGAGGTAGCGGCAGCGGTAATATATATATATATATATATATACGTATGTACATAACGTATATGTATGTATATAGTCCGACCCATGGTAGCCTGGAAAGCGGATGTTGGAAAATGATGATATTGTATTATGTATCTGTTACTTATTTCAGTCAGCAGACTGCAGCCATGCTGTGTGGCATTGTCTTGAAGAGTTTCTAGTTGAATAAATCAACGCCAATACTTTTTTTCTTAAAGCCTGGGACTTATTTTATCAGTCTGTTTTACTGAACTACTAAGCTGCTGGGATGTAAACACACCAACACCACATGTCAAGCGGTGGTGGGGGACAAACACACTCACAAAGATACATGCATGCATGCATATATGTAAGGCTTTGGGTGGCCTGTGACTATAAAAGAAGATACTTGCCCAAGGTGTCATGTATTGGGACTGAACTTGGAACCATGTGGTTGTGAAGCAAGCTTCTTACCACATAGCCATGCTTACACCTACCTGTATATATATAATATATTATATATTATATATATATATATATATAATATATAATATATATATATTATATATATATATCTATATAATATATATATATATATATATAGTGGTTGTATACGTCAACTCAATGTGACAGTCCCGTGATATATATATATCTTGTGTGTGTGTGTGTGTACATACATGCTGGTGTGTATGTATGTAGCTAGCCACCTACATACATGCATTGCAAGTTCTCCACTTACACTTCCATTCTTCTTTTTTTCCTCTCTCTTTCGCCCGCCCCCCCCTCCTCTCAGTTTACTCATCATCACTCACTTTATCTATCAGCATCGATGTTGTGTTTCTTACCCATCTTAGCACACACACACACACACACACACATACCATTTCTCAGAACCACCACCACCGCCTCCGTTCCCACCGCCATCTCCTCCTGCACCACCACCACCTCCACCACCACCGACTCATGTAATATCGAGCAAGGAAAGCGATAACTCTTTGATTACGATTACACGTAGAATGGGTTTCCATAGAAAGACTAAAGCAACCTGATACCTTGGTTCTTAATTCACTTGTCTCTGCTTTCTCCGTTCTTCATTATTGACTCTGATGGACGATGCATCTTAAGTTGATAAAAGCCACAATATAAGACACCCCCACCCACACACACCTCCCTCCCTGTCTTGCGACTGGGTGTGTCTGTGGAGGTGTCGGAGCAAGATTTTAGGAGCTCTACCAGTCGAGGCGGTTCTTGCTTCTTCTTTAAGCTGATTCCATTTCTCTTTTATGGAGGTTTATAGCACTGCAACTTGCTGTCTGATGCCATGGAGAAATGCGATCATTTTTCTAAAACACTCATCGTATCTTAGTCGGCACCGAAGACTTGCAGACTTCCATTTAATTGATGGTGTTTGAGTATTCCAGTGCAAGTCGCAATCTTGTCTCATTCTCTGTTTCTCTCTCTTGCTTTCTCTTTTTGTGTGTGCCTATCTCTCTCTCTCTCTCCTCTCTATATATATATATTATATATATATATATACATAACACACATGTATGTGTGTCTGTGTGGGTGTGTATGTATGCGTTTATGTATACATGATTGTGTTGTTATATATGTGTGTTTGTATATATATGTATGTATGTCTATATGTGTGTGTTTGTATATATGTGTCTGCATGCATGTGTGTGTGTGTATACATAGAAATGTATGTATATATTTTTACATATATTATTTTCTTTCAGTGATTTGACTGGCCAAATATGCATATACATGTGTGTATATATATACATATACATACATACATGTATATACATATACATATATATATATATATATATATATATATATATATACACACACACCACACACATATATAGATATATATAATATATAATATATATATTATATATATATATACACATATATCTATAAACACATATATCTATATATATATATATATTATATATACATATATGTGTGTATATATAAATGTTTATACATGTATATATACACACATATATGTATGTAAATATATATCTGTTTATATATATATATATATATATATGTATATAGCATGAATGTGTGGTATGAAGCTTGCTTCTGAACACTTCTGAACCACATAGCTCCGGGTTCAGTCCCACTGTGTGGCACCTAGTGCAAATATCTTCTATTATACCCTCGGGCCGGCCAAAGCTTTGTGAGTGGATTTGATAGATGGAAGCTGAAAGAAGCTGTCGTACATACATACATACATACATACATGCATATATATCTATATATATATATTTGTGTGTGTATGTGTGTTTGTTCCCCCACCATCACTTGACAGTCGATGTTGGTGTCTTTACATCCCTGTAACTTAGAGGTTCGGCAAAAAAGACCAATAGAATTAAGTACTAGGCTTACAAAGAATAAGTTCTGAGGTCGATTTGTTCAACTAAAGATGGTGCTTCAGCATGGCCGCAGTCGAATGACTGAATCAAGTAAAAAGATAAAAGAATATATACATATATGTATATATACACATACATATATGTATGTGTATACGCATATATGTATATTTAAGTATAAACATGTCTATACAAATATATATATCATCATCATCATCATCGTTTAACATCTGCTTTCCATGCTAGCATGGGTTGGACGATTTGATGTGAGGACTGGCAAACCAGATGGCTGCACCAGACTCCATATTTCTTTCACTTATTTTATATACATACATATTTAAGTATTCATATAGATTTATGTACACGTATATGTTTATACCTATTCACACGCATGTATATATTTGTGTGTCTATACATATGTTGAGGTATAATGTGGTTGTGTATATAATGGCTTGAGACAGCTGGCTGATGAGTGGCTTGTAAATTGTCAGCACAATATCCACGACATATTGTGGTGTCTGCAGGAATGGCACTTAGCATCATGTAACATTACCACTGTCTTATGTAAAAGTGGCGTCAGAACATCTCACTATATGACCTGTGCTATAGAACATGTGCATATTTAAATAAGTGGAATGTTCATTGCATTATAACTGCCAGTTTTTGGTGAAGAGCATCAAGACTTTGAACTTCTACCAATGATTAGAAAACACATATATTGGGTCATTCCATAAACAATGCGGTTTTTTTCAGTTGCATGAACTAAAAGTTGGAGGAGGACGGGATAATCTACCTGCATCAACTTGCTATAAAAACAGGTAGTAATTTTACCTTGTTCTTATTCTTAGTGCAAGTTTTAAAGAGTGCAGTTCGATTTTAGCAATTACTTTTATGAAGCTATAATGGCAGTGACAGATGAGCATATTCAGCGTATTTTGCTTTATGAGTTCAATAAAGGCGAGGGAAAGTGTGAGGGATATTAATGCAGTATATGAAGACTGGACAATAAGCGTAAGCCAGTGTCAATGGTTGTTCCAGAAATTCCAAGCTGGAAACTACAGCCTAGAAGACGTTCCTCATTCTGGAAGATCTGTAGAACTGAGGATGTTGTGCAAATCCTGGTAGAATAATATCGCATTGTAACTGTTGAAGAACTAGCAGAGAAGCTCAGATTTTGTCATTCAACTGTTCATCGACACCTGGGTGCCATCAGAAAAGTCGGCAAATTGGGTCAGTGGGTTCCTCACAAACTTTCTGAGTCTAATTGCATGCAGAGAGTGAATGTGTGCTCTTCTTTGCTGTCACGTCTCATGACTGAATCTTCTTTGGACTGAATAGTGACTGCTGATGAGAAATGGGTCCTCTATATATTATTGAATTGACAAAAGGTGTTTTTTTTCTAATTTATATATATATATATATGTATGTGTGTGTATATGTTTGTGTGTCTGTGTTTGTCCCCCCAACATCGCTTGACAACCAATGCTGGTGTGTTTACGTCCTCGTAACTTAGTGGTTTGGCGAAAGAGACTGATAGAATAAGTACTAAGGGCTTACAAAGAATAAGTCCTAGGGTCAGTTTGCTCGACTAAAGGCGGTGCTCCAGCATGGCCGCAGTCAAATGACTGAAACAAGTAAAAGAAAGAAAGCAAGTGTCCAGTGTTGAAATTAGCCTGTTTGACCTTTCTGTCATAAACGACAGATGAGGGTTACACAGTTTCTTGCTTAGAAACCTGTACAGAAGAGGATTTGTCCATAACGAGCAAACGTTTGTGCTGTTGATTAGCTCACTCTCCCCATCAAATCACCTTTGCTTGTACAGGTGGTGCACGGTGTGGCACATAAATAAATGCAATGCAAAGTGAAGTGAAGCATTTCGTTCAAGAACACAATGCACTGTCTGGTCCAGGAATTGAAACCATGACCTTGTGACTGTGTGTGCAACACCTGAACCAGTGAGTCACATACCTTTCTCTCTTTTACTCTCTTTTACTTGTTTCAGTCATTTGACTGAGG
Organism: Octopus sinensis; assembly: GCF_006345805.1. Taxonomy (NCBI): domain Eukaryota; kingdom Metazoa; phylum Mollusca; class Cephalopoda; order Octopoda; family Octopodidae; genus Octopus; species Octopus sinensis. The sequence continues at coordinate 2,377,919 of NC_043020.1, read as the reverse complement.
TCATGCTGGAGCACCGCCTTTAGTCGAGCAAATCGACCCCAGGACTTATTCTTTGTAAGCCCAGTACTTATTCTATCGGTCTCTTTTGCCAAACCGCTAAGTAACGGGGACGTAAACACACCAGCATAGGTTGTCAAGCAATGCTAGAGGGACAAACACAGACACACGAACATATACACACACATACATATATATACATATATACGACAGGCTTCTTTCAGTTTCCGTCTACCAAATCCACTCACAAGGCTTTGGTTGGCCCGAAGCTATAGAAGAAGACACTTGCACAAGATGCCACACAGTGGGACTGAACCCAGAACCATGTGGTTGGTAGGCAAGCTACTTACCACACAGCCACTCCTGTGCCTACCTTTACACATAGACTCACATAAACTATGTCCAAATTATCAGAATTCACAACAATTTTGTTAAAAATCTGCAGACCCCCACCCCACCCCCCACTTGCAACCCCATTTCTGTTTAATCCCTGTTTATTGACTGACATTTTATTTTATATTTATTTTCTTTTTCTTTTTTTTTCTTTTCAGATAGATTTTATGATGCCAAGACAAAGAACTGGGGAAACTGTGATGAAGACTCTACATGCTTTGTCTACATTTGCCCTTAATTTCTCTCCGTCTGCTTATTGATCTGTTGTCTCTCTGCTTCCGTCCCTGTGTTTATAACAGCTAAATCTCCCCCTTAGAAAATAACATATGTAATAATGTAGTTGTGGATTTCCTGCACACGAGATGGTCATGGTTAGAACGCCTTTGATTATAGTTCTGTGTAGTTAGAATTCATCTGGACTTAAACAAGAACAACTTTCTTCAGCCTTCATATATTTCTTGTCCTTTCTGGAGGGAAACAGTGGACATGACTCTCAACTGGAACTCCCAAAAACTTACTCAAGTGAAACAGCATCAAAGCAACCACATACTGCAACCAAGGAAGAAGAATCTATGCACCAGTTTGACTTGCTAGAAATAGAAGACAAATACGCATAAAACCAAACACTTTTGCATCAAAAAGAGAAAGGACTCATACAGTTTTTTCTTCAAATTTTCCTCATGAGTTTTTTACAGTTTGTCTGGAACAGCAAAGATTCTTGGCCCATCAATATATCTTGACTTTTTACCATCTTATTTTCCAGATGATGTGATGTTGTTGGTATTTGGAGTTGTTATATAATAGCAGTTTGGGACATTTAGACTGAGATCCTGTTAGCAGTGATGTTATTGCCATCCATCCCATTGTCTTCTGCATATGATGAAATTGTAGCAACCTGTGCCAACAGCTACTTTGTCCAGAAGATGAGACTGTAAAAGGTTGAGATACAATGATGAACCTTGGAACTCTGCTCTTTTAAACAAATGATAAAATCTCAAAAAAACTGAAGGAAACCTTTATACTATCAGAACAGTTCTATATTTGTGTGTGCATATGTGTGTGTGTGTGTGTGTGTATATATGTATACACACACGTTTATTATATTTATATGTATAATATATATATAATATATATATTTTGCTCGACTAAAGGCGGTACTCCAGCATGGCCGCAGTCAAATGACTGAAACAAGTAAAAAGAGTAAAAAAAAAGAGTATACATATGCATTATATATGGATTTTTGCATATATACATATATATTACATAGTATATAAGACATATGTTATATATTGAATATATATGTATATATATATTATATGCACCTTATTTCACGTTGCGCCAGTCCATTCAGCTGGCACAAAAAATGTGTAGTACTTGTATTTCAAAGGGCCAGCCTTGTCACACACTTTGTCATGTAGAATCTCCTTGAGAACTATGTTAAGGGCACACATGTCTGTTGAGTGCTCAGCCACTTGCACGTTAATTTCACAAGCAAGCAGTTCTGTTGATCATATCAGTTGGGACCCTTGTTGAAGAAATAAAATTCGACTTTTTTTCTATTCGAAGAAAAACGATTTTACAAACGCACGTTCCCACGGCTTTATCGATTGCATTCTCACTTGGAATCGATTTTTGTAATTTTTTCAAGACTTATACATGTCCTGATACCGTCGGTATCTACATATCAAATTTGAGTAAAATTGGATGGAGGATGCCCGAGATCCTAGAAGACAAACACACAGACAGACAGAATGGATTTTATATAACATATATATATCAAGACATGCGCACACATTTCGTCATATCTCAAAATATGTGTATATGGACACAATATATTTATAAGTAAATAATAAGTATATATATACACACACACACATGTACAGATATGCACACAAAATTCGATATTCCTTTAAGGCAGATTCCTTACTTGCATTTTGCTGATACCATTCTTGTACTTCGACACATTCAGTCATCATATCATATAAATAATTCACACCTTTGAATTATTACATTTTTTTTTCTTTGTATCTGGTAGTTGTTGTTGTTTTGTGTTGTGTGTGACACACAGACACACATAGATCGGTGAGAGAAACTAATAAAAGTGAAGAAAACGAAGAAAAGTGCAATGGTAAACATTAAAAAAACACCCCAAAAACCAAAAAAAGACTCAGAAATATTTCCACTCCGAAGACAATCTATATTTATGCAATGTGTGTTTGCCCTTCATTCTTTTCTTCTTCTTCTTCTTCTTCTTCTTCTTCTTCTTCTTCTTCTTCTTCTTCTTCTTCTTCTTCTTCTTCTTCTTCTTCTTCTTCTTCTTCTTCTCTTCTTCTTCTTCTTCTTCTTCTTCTACTTCTTCTTCTTCTTCTTCTTCTTCTTCTTCTTCTTCTTCTTCTTCTTCTTCTTCTTCTTCGTTCTATGTTTGAAATATGTTCGATATGAGCAAGGCTGATGTTTTATATTAGGGAAAATGGAAAACAAAAACAAAAATAAAATAAAATAAAAAAAGAAAGCAAAAAAAAAATAAAGGAGGAAAAGTTGGGTTTTCTGTGTCTATCTGCACGTACTAATGAATTGAAACACTACAGTGTAAGAGTATTGGATATTGAAAATGAAATATCTGGGATTTGTTTTTGTTATTTTGTTTTTATCATTATTGACATTATTATCATTGTTGTTGTTGTTGTTGCTATTGTGACTTTTGTTATTATTTTTGTTCTTGTTGTTGTTCTTGTTGTTGTTGTCACTTTTGCACCCAAGGCACATGTGTCTGTGCCACAGTTGTGCAGTGAAAGCACGCAATGAAAATGTGACTATATTATCATTATAATCAGGCGTAGGAGTGGCTGTGTGGTAAGTAGCTTGTTTACCAACCACACGGTTCTGGGTTCAGTCCCACTGCGTGGCACCTTGGGCAAGTGTCTTCTACTCTCTAGCCTCGGGCTGCCCAAAGCCTTGTGAGTGGATTTGGTAGACGGAAACTTGTGACTACATGGTTCCGAGTTCAATCCCACTGTACAACATCTTTGGTGTCTTCTATTACAGTCTTGGACTGACCAATGCCTTGTGAGTGACTTCGCACATGCACACGCATGTGTGCATGACGTTCCCCCCTCTCCTGCCATATGACAACTTCTGTTGGTTTGTCCATGTCCTTGTCACCTAGTGGTTGGGCAAAAGGGGATTGATATAAGTAAAATAAGTGCCTGACTTTGCAAACACATGTACTGGGGACTGATTTACTCTTTTACTTGTTTCAGTCATTTGACTGTGGCCATGCTGGAGCACTGCCTTTAGTCGAGCAAATCGACCCCAGGACTTATTCTTTGTAAACCTAGTACTTATTCTATCGGTCTCTTTTGCCAAGCCGCTAAATTACGGGGACTTAAGCACACCAGCATCGGTTGTCAAGCAATGCTAGGGGGAACAAACACACACACATATACATACATACATACATATATACAATGGGCTTCTTTCAGTTTCCATCTACCAAATCCACTCACAAAGCTTTGGTTGGCTTGAGGTTATATAGAAGACACTTGCCCAAGATGCCATGCGGTGGGACTGAACCTGGGACAATGTGGTTGGGAAGGAAGCTTGTTAGCACAGAGCCATGCCTGTGCCTGTGTATAATATGATATTATATTATAGGATATACACAGAAGCACTCTATAATTATAATTTATTTCTGTGTCTTCTGAAGGCACACACCTTAAGTGTAATTTTATAATCACCAAAGAAATGTGAAACACTATGTTCTGTCTGTCTGCGTGTCTGTCTGTCTCTCTTTTTCACTGTCTGTCTGTGTGTCTGCCTGTCTGTCTATCTGACTGTCTCTGTTTTTTTCCTCCTTATATTAGTAATTTGTCTTTATTTTTAATGTCTAAATATATTTATAATCATTGTTTATTCTTTTAAAGTTTTATGTTGTTTTATATATGTATATATATGCAGGTTTTTTTTTGTATTGTTTATTTTTGAAATAATTCCAATATTCAATTATAAAAGGAAATAAATATAGAAAAGAAAAAAAATTTAATGAAAATAAAAAACAATAATAAAGCAAACAAAAAAAATATGGAACAAGAACTAAAAAAAAAACATGTAATTAAGCTGAAAACAAAAAAAAAATGAAAGCTTGTATTTTTTAATTTTGATGTGAAAAGCACAATCGGAGGACAAAAGAATTACAATATTCTGTGTGTATGTGGGAACACCCATATATACATACATATATATATATATACATACATACACACATATATATATATCTCTTATATATATATATATATATATATATATATATGGACAAAATGGTGGTGGTAATGATGATGATGACAGTAATGATAATGGTGATGATGATGATGATGATGATGTTTGTGGGTTTTTTCTTTGTTTTTCCAGTGGACATTATGGTATATAATTTTTGTTATTGTTTTAAATCCTTTTTTTTTTTTTTATATATTTTTGTATTTTTGTTTTTTGTACCAGATCTTTTTCAAAATTAGCCAGCAAGAGAGAGAGAGACCCAGATGCAATATTATTATTAACATCATTATCATAGTTATCATCATCATCATCATCATCACCATTATTTATTATTATTGATGATGATGATGATGATGATGATATTGATAAAAAATATAAGCGGTTTTATTTAATATTTATTGTTTTTTTTCCATTTCTGAAATCATTTATTTTGTTAATTATATTGTACCATTCATAATTTTCTTGTTCATTCTTGTTCTGTCCACCACCACCACCACCACATGTGTGCATATATACACCCACACACGTGTGTGTGTGTGTGAAGTGAATGTGTAGACATACATGTGCATATGTATGCATAAACATACGCATATATACATACATATCTGTATGTATGAGTGTGTCTTTCTGTATATACAAATGTATATGCATACGCATATATCTCTACTGATATGCGTCCACTCTCACACACATAAAAACAGCCATGTAATCACATATATACAAATACATGCACACACACACGTTCTTTAAAAAATTATGACAATAATAAACATTTTTTAAACCCTAAATAGAGATGTGTGTCTTAAGATTGGTTTTGAGATGCCAATTCTCTCCGTTTTTTTTCTCTATCTTTGTGCCTTGTTTAATATTTTTTGTCTCTTTCTCTCTATTTCTATTTGTTCCTCTCTCTCTCTCTCTTTATCCCCATCTCTGTTCTCTGTTTCTCTCTATAGTTATCTGTCTCTGTTACTTAATACCTCCTCATGCTTCTTTCTGTTTTCCTGTTTCTCTCTCTCTCTCTGTCTCTCTCCTTGATTCTCTTTGTCATTCTGTCTGCCTCTCTCTCTCCATCTTGCTCTCTTTCTCCTTCTTTCTCTCTCTCTCTCTCTCTCTCTCTGTCATTATCTCTATCTCTATGTTGTTCCATTTCTTTGTATGTCTTCTCTTTGTTCCATATTTCTCTCTCTTTCTTGTTTCATTTCTCTCTCTCCCTCTCACACACAAACAAGACACTATTATGTTAAAATCCCATACAATAAAGATGTATTTGTAATACATTTAGTTTTTTTAACCCCCCCCCTCAAAAAAAAAACCAGCCCAAATAATTTTGTGTTCAAATCTCACAGAAGTGGCCTTTTTCTTCTGACCTTTGTTAAAAATTTTTTTTCACAATCTTTCTCTTTGTTTTTTCCAGAGAAAACGATACTCAGTTCTCACCAGAGTCAGTTTAGATCACTTTAACCCTTTTGTTACCATATTTCTGACAAAATTCACTGCCTTTCTTTCAATTAAGTATGAAAATAAGCAGAATTTAGTGAAATATCTTTGTCATTATATCAATCTGCTGTTTGAAATATAAATTAGCATAAAATTTTGATGGAATTTTTTTTGCCATATTTTTTTGCAAAACAAGTTTTTTGTTTCAATTAATTTCGAAAATAATGAAGAATTCATTACAAATATCTTTTTCATTATTAAACTCGTGTTTGCAACATAAATTATGAAATTTTGAAGGAATGTTTTAATTTAAATCATTTTAACACTTACGCTACCATATTCACTTCATACGAAATTTTGATAGAAAGGGCTTAATTTGTATCCTTCTAACCTTTTTATTGTCATATTTTTGTTGAAATACACCCTGTTTCAATTAATTTTGAAAATGAAGGAATTTTGTAAAATAACCATGATTACGATGAAGTTGGTGTACAGAATATGTTTAACGTAAAATCTTGAAGGAAAATCTCTCTGTTCAATTTAGATTCCTTCAGAATAGGAAATTGTATCATAGAATCAAGAATGGTTTCCAAGAGTTTGAACATCTGAGAATACAAGACTATCATTTGTTAACCCTTTCGTTACCAACCCGACTGAAACTGGCTCTGGCTCTGTTGTACAAATGTGTTGTTTTCATAGGTTTTGAATTAAAAATCTTCCACCAAACCTTAGTCACAATTTATGTTCCTAACACTGGCTGAATGATAACCAAGTTATTTTACTAAATTCTTTGTTATATTTAAAGTAATTGAAAGAAACACAGAGCATCTCAAAATAAATACAGTATCGAAAGGGTTAATCTATTACAGGATTTTTCTTTCCCCACAGCTGCCACAGGTACCTATTTCTCTCTGAATGGACTAAAGCAACTAAACAATAAAAAAGTGCCTTACTCAATTTTGCTCTATGTCACCCTGACCAAGGACTGAACTCTCTACCTGACAATTGTAAACCCAACGCTTCAAGCTCTACACCCAACATCATCACTAATGTATAAATATTATCTTAATATAAAACCAGAAAACATTAGACGAAATGAATGATGATAATGTTTGGTTGGCAAAATTACTTTCAAAACCAAATACATTTTTTCCTCTTCTCTCAATCAGAATCTGCCTTTTTTTTACATCTTCATTTTGTTTTTTATTTCATTCTTTTTTTTTGTATCAGTTTTTTATTTTTTTATTCTTTTTCATTTATTTAACATTTTTACACCTAATTCCTGCATGATGATGATTGACGATGATGATGATGATGGCAGTGGTAGAGATTAATATGATATTATTATTATTATTATTATTATTATATTATTATTATTATTATTATTATTATAATAATAATAATAATAATGATAATAAACAACTTGAGTCTTTTCTAATCAATTTTCTCTTCACTTACCTTTCATAACAAACTTTGTATCATTTTTCATTTATTTCTTTTAATCCTGACAATGACAAAAAGCAAAAAAAAAAAAAAACCCCAAAAAGCAAAAAAAAACCCCAAAATGCAAAAAAAAAAAAAAGAAAAACAACCCAGCAAACAGAAACAAAGAAAACCTGATAAAATATGTAAAAAAAAAACCCAGTCCGCTAGGTATGCACATATGTGCTCATGCACTTGCATGTATGTGTGTTTAATATTCAACTTATTTTGGGGGGTTGGGGTGGGGTGGGGTGGATTGACAAATTTGGTTCTGGTTCTAAATAAATTATTATCACATTTTCTGCTGCATCATCCATATATATATATATATATATATATATCATGTTGTATTATATTATATTATATTTTTATATATTTTACCTGTTATAGATATATATATATGTGTGTGTGTGTGTCTGTATACACACATATATATATATTAATATTATTTTGTTATATATTATACCTGTTATATATATATATTTGTATGTGTCTGTATATATATAATATTATATTATATTATATTGTTATAAATATTATGCCTACTATATATATGTGTGTGTGTGTATATTATACACACACACTGTTTGTATATATATATACATATAGAGGTGTCTTTATTTTTATATATTCTACAATTTATATCCATACTTCTACATGTCCATTTATTTCACACATGTATCTGTCTGTCTTTCTATCCGTCATCACTTTCCATGTGATGGATAGTAATTGTTTTTTTTGTTTAATTATATTTTTTTGCCAAGTTTTTGTATTTTCACAATTTTGCTATTATCACACACACAGTTTCTTTTTTTATATTCCCCACAATACATACATACATACACATACACACACACACACATATATATATAAATGAATTTTATATATGCATATAGATAAGTATTTGTGTATATATATTTATATATATATATATATATATAGAATATGTAATATTCTTGTTATTATGCAATAACCAACAGCACTGCCATTACGATAATACATATTATATATGAGAAATATATTGATATCACTTTTGCTATTGCTGTATATTGATGATATTATTAATGATATTATCATTATTATGATTATTTCTATAATAATTATTATTGGTTATTATTATTGTTATCTGTTTTCCATTGTTAATATGTCTCTAACAATTACTTTTCGTAATTGTTATTGTAATGATATTTTTTTTTACATTGATAATATTGCTATTATTATTATTATTATTATTGTTATTGTTATTATTATTATTATTATTATTATTATTGTTGTTGTTGTTGTTACTTTTGTCAGAATTGGTAGCGTGTTGGACAGAATAGCTCAGAGTGTAAAGTGATAAGTTTTCACATCTTAAAATCAAATTCTGAAGAAGTTTTTGTTAAGCAGAAGGACTTTGTATGTCTTGAAGTCAATGGGGTCAACTATATTTCTCACCTGCAACATTTGTAGACATGTGTTTAGGCTAGAAATGTTATAATTAGCTTTATTATTATTTTTATTATTATTATTATTATTGTTATTATTATTATTATTATTATTATTATTATTATTGTTGTTGTTGTTGTTGTTAAGGTGGCAAGCTGGCAGAATCGTTAGCATGCTGGACAAAGTGCTTAGTGGCATTTCGTCCATCTTTGCATTCTGAGTTCTAATTCCACCGAGGTCAACTTTGCTTTTCATCCTTTTGGGGTTAGGGTTATATATGTATACACACACACACACACATAACAAGCTTCTTTCAGTTTCTGTCTACCAAATCCACTTACAAGACTTTGGTTGGCCCAAGGCTACATTAGCAGATATTTGCCCAAGGTGCCATGCATAGGGACTGAACCCGGAACCATGTGGTTCGTAAGCAAGCTGCTTACTACACAGCCACTCCTATGAATTATATATATATAATTTCTATGTACTGCATCTTATACACGGAGTATACATAAATGGAAACCACTTTATATATATATATATATATGCATATACAAATCTAGATATCTATGTATTTCATTATATACTCCTGGCACACATAAAAGAAAACCATTATATATATTTCTCATGTTTCTCACCAAATCTAAAATGCAATCATTGATTAATAAATGAAGACTTCTTGGATAAAATATTTTCATCTGCTTTCATCTCGTATCTCTCTTGATATCTTTGTTGTTATCATTATATACATTATTTTTTTTTATCGTCTTGTCATTGATTTTCACACAGTATCAATCAACGGGGTTTCTTGTAGTAAAGAGTCTATATTTAGGATATCAGCATGTTGTGATATCTCTAGTTTTTGATAGCTGCTATATTTAGGTTTTATTTATTTTTTTTTTTAATATAATATTCCGATATTTGTAGTGTTTACAGAGTTCTATCTCTGTGCTGAATGACATCTTGAATAGAAGCTGAGATCCTTCCTGAGTCATATATATTCAAAGGACCAGTTTTTTCAGTTGCTATCACATGTAAACCCCACTTCCTGGATGGGATGTTGATATCTGTCACAGGATAACTCACTTTTGCCAGCTGAGTGGATTGGAATGACAGCAAATGAAGTGTTTGCTGGCCTAGGGATTGAAACCACAATCCTGCAATCATGAATCCAACACTCTAACCACTAAGCCACATATCTCCATGCATGTCTCTTTGGGTGTCTTCTTTTAGTGTAACCCTGAACCAATCAAAGTCTTGTGGATGTAATCGTTAAAAGGAAGCTCATTGTGTGTGGCTTTCACTCTCTACATGTCAGTTCCATTTGATTCGTCTTTATAAGTCAACACCAACATCAAAATAAAAATCAAATGGAAATTGTAGTTAAGACACCTGTGTCGGTGACATGTAAAAAGCACTGTCCGAACGTGGCCGATGCCAGCGCCGCCTGACTGGTGTCTGTGTCAGTGACACGTAAAAGCACCAACCGATCGTGGCCGTTTGCCAGCCTCCCCTGGCCCCTGTGCCGGTGCACATAAAAAGCACTCACTACACTCACGGAGTGGTTGGCGTTAGGAAGGGCATCCAGCTGTAGAAACACTGCCAGATCAGACTGGAGCCTGGTGCAGCCTCCATGGCCTACCAGACCCCGGTCGAACCGTCCAACCCATGCTAGCATGGAAAACGGATGTTAAATGATGATGATTATGATGATGATGAAGTCGAAAGGCACTTGTTATTTTCTTGTTGTTTTTATTTGTAATTGTGTAACATGTTCTCTGTTTTTTTTTTGTCTTTGTCCTACACATTCGCTAGCTTTTTCGCAAAAAATCTAATGCTTTTAGACATTTTGGGGGCAACCTGATTTGAACAGTCTCGAAATGTAAAGGTGGATGAAATTCTACTTGGGGGACGTGAGTGCTAGTGAATTATATCAACCCCAGTACGTAACTGGTACTTATTTCATTGAACCTACAAAGATGAAAGTCCAAGTTGACCGTGGCAGAATTTGAACTTAGATCATGAAGATGGATGAAATGTTGCTAAGCATTTTGTCCTGCATGATAATGATTCTGCCAGCTGGCCGCCTTAACAGCAACAACAGCAACAACGATGGCAATAATGTAACTATAATTAAACAAAGAAAATTAATGACTGAGAAGACTTAAAAACAAAACAAAAAGAAAATTAAATCAATTATGACTATAGTTGTCTTACGCTTTAAAACTATTAATTAAGAATATGTCTTTATAATTGTAAATTAATTAATTATTTAATTAATGTTATGTTTTGTTATGTTCTTTGTTGTTTCATCTTCTTACAGACTTCTGCCGATCAACCATTGTGATCTGGTCCTGGTGCATATTGTTCCAGTTGGTGATGAAGTGAAGTTCTCAGACAAACCCCTCAAAGAGGTAGGTGTATATTGTGTATGTGTGTATGTAATTCCATTGAGGTCGCTGGTTCCCAGAGTTTTTGCTTGATGGGTAAACGCTGCTTAAGAGTTGGTCTTTAGTTTTCCATTGTGGCTGGCGCTAAGATGCAAACACAGCGAAGTTGGAATATGGTGGAAGAATCTCGGAATGATATGATTGGGTGCAGCTCTTTGGATGCTAATGATCTGGCATGGCTGACTGGACATAGAGCCTGTTTTGGTGGCGGTTGTTTTTGGCACTGGAGACAAACACACTCACACACATGCATGCAAAAATATACACATAATGATAGAAGGAGAGAGAGAGAGAGAAAGAGAGAGATTATAATTCATTAATTGTACATGATTGGCAGAAACTCTTTCCATCTCATGTGTACAGACTGAAAGAAGGAGTGAGAGGGGGATGGTGTGGGACAGATGGAAAAGTGGAGAGAGGGAAAGAGGGAAGGAGCGAAAGAGGGAGATAGAGAGAGAGGGAGGAAGAGGGAGGGAAGGAGGGGAAGGGAGATAAAGGTAATGTGAGGGAAAGAGGGAGGAAGGGAGACAGGAAAGAAAGGAGAGAGAAAGGGAAGGAGAAGGGGAAAGAGGGAGGAAGGGAGACAAAGGAAAGAAAGGAGAGAGAGAGGGAGGGAGAAAGAGAGGGAGAAGGGGAAAGAGGGAGGAAGGGAGACAGGAAAGAAAGGTGAGAGAGAGAGAAGGGGAAAGAGGGAGGAAAGGAGACAGAGGAAAGAAAGGAGAGAGAGGAAAGAGGGGGCAGAATGAGAGAAGCATTGAAATGAAAGAGTTGTTAAAATGTCGGCTGCAGCTGCACCGAAACAGCTGTGCCACAATGTCTCATACACAAAGTATCTTAAATTACTTAATCCACAAACAAATACCAAACCAACATGACAAATTCATTTAACCCTTGTCAGTTTTACTGTTGTTGTTGTTGATGCTGCTGTTTGGTGGGCTACTGTGTTGGTGTATCTGGGTGATCTATGCCATACTGAGGTACCCACCAACATCTGAACGTGGCCAATACCAGCACTGCCCTGACAGGCTTCCATGCTGGTGGCACGTAAAAAGCACCCACTACACTCATGGAGTGGTTGGCATTAGGAAGGGCATCCAGCTGTAGAAACACTGTCAGATCAGACTGGAGCCTGGTGCAGCCTCCTGGCTTCCCAGACCCTGGTCGAACCGTCCAACCCATGCTAGCATGGAAAACGGATGTTAAACGATGATGATGATGTATATATACTGTTGCTATTATGCAAAAGTGTCGTAAGTCCAAAATGTTGCTTTTTCAGAAAACGAAAAAATAGGTTCACCATTGCATAGCATAACTGTTGTGCTACACTTTGACAATTTTTGATATCTTGGCATCTGAAGCTGCTGGAGATGTGATAGTTTGACGAAAAAAACCCCGGATATTACAAGCAAAAATAAATATTGAAGACAATGCATTTGGTCAAATTTGGACATACGACAGTTTAACATAATAACAATGAAAGTAGTCAGCATTTGCATAAATACTATTTATAAAATGTGTACACCACTACAAACAATGTGTGTATATATGTGTATATATATATACCGGAGTAAGCACATAAATGTGAAACAAGGTGGAAAAAAGAGTACTCAAATACCAGAGGTAGAGTAATATGCTTTATTTAAAAGCAGCAGAAATATAGCAAAAGCTGTTACTCAGAGTTTCACGTTCCCATTCGTCAGACAGTTTTACTCTGACGTACGGGAATGTGAAACTCCGAGTAACAGCTTTTGTTATATTTCTGCTGCTTTTAAATAAAGTATATATATATATATATATATGTTAAAGCATTTGATGTATCTAAACATAATGTAATGAAGTGTTCTTCTGAAGAACCGTTGTGGCTTAGCATCCTCTTACCTTATGAAGACCACTGCAGAGGATGCAAATACTCACAATGGTGAAACATATGTAGAGAACAAATGATACAAACTGTATCTCATGTTTATCATAATTTCTCAGACACACACACACACACACACACACACACACACACATATACACATTCACACAATAAATATACATATGTGTATCTTACAGGTGTCTCCACAACTGTCGGTGGAGGTTCACGTGACTCAGGCCGGTCGTATCCTGTACAACAAACTCGCAGCATTGGTTCAGCAGTACTACAACTTGTCTTCGACCACTGTAACAGGAATTCCAATGAAGGTAAGAGAGAGAGAGAGAGAGAGAGGGAGAGAGAGAGAGAGGCCGGGGGGTAGAATTTAATTGTATTCGATGGCATAAAAGACGCACTGACATATTAGACAAATCCTGATTTCAACATCGACTATCTTTTATCTTTTACTTGTTTCAATCATTTGACTGTGGCCATGCTGGAGCGCCGCCTTTAGTCGAACAAATCAACCTCAGGACTTATTCTTTATAAGCCTAGTACTTATTCTATCGGTCTCTTTGGCCGAACCGCTAAGTTATGGGGATGTAAACACACCAGCATTGGCTGCCAAGCGATGTTGGTGGGACAAACAGAGACACACAAACACACACACACACACACACACACACATATACATATGTACAACAGGCTTCTTTCAGTTTCTGTCTACCAAATCCACTCACAAGGCTTTGGTCAGCTCAAGGCTATAGTAGAAGACACTTGCCAAAGGTGCCTTGCAGTGGGACTGAACCCGGAACCTTGTGGTTCATAAGCAAGCTACTTACCACACAGCCATCCAACACTATTTTGCATGATCTCTGAGTTCTATGAGTTTATGGAAATTTTCTGTCATATTTTGCTTCTTTGATTCTCTGAAATTTTTCGCTGTGGACATAAAAATGGATACCAGTTTCGTGTCGTCGAGCAGTGAGTTGGAAGTCAAAGAATTTTTGAATAGAAACGGAAAAATCTAGTAAAATAAACAGTGAACATAAAAATCAGGTGTGTGATTATGAATTGGATAGTTCTATTTCCAAAAGCGAAATGATTCTGACAACAATTACAACAGCAATAAAAATCAAATGAATTTGTACCTGAATGCTGTAAGAATTTGAAACTGTTTTTCTTTGTAATCTTCAGGAAAAGACCAGTTCTAGCCACAGTCTTTCTAATGAAACAAAACCATTAGATTATTATTTTTTAAATTTTTACTATTTCCTTTGAAGTGATTACTGTGGGTAATGAATTGTTCCGCAGAACATAAACAAAAAGGATAAAAAGATAGTTTTTGGTTTCCCACCTGCTTAGGAGAAATCCAAGCATTTTAAAGAATAGTCTGTACATTTTTACACTTTGGTTTTTTACTGAAATTTTTTCTTGAGAACACATTCTTCGTGGAAAATGTTGATTTTGATGTCTATATCTAGCATTATAGGCTGTCTACTTTTAGTGGTCAGTCCTCTAAATTTTGTATGTAAAAAAAAAAAATCTTTGGATTTTTTAAAAATATGTTAGGCCACTGATTTTAATTGATTAATATCAATTTCTACCCTTATTTAATTGTACATATATATATACATATAGTATATATATATATATTTATATAAAAAATTAGAAAAAAACACCTTTTATCAATTCAAAATGAACAATTAAATTACACCATCTAGAAAATTACATATAATAGAAATATTAAAATTAAAATAACAATAATATACCGATGATTAAGTAAATTGCAAAATAATAATAAAAACGTATATATTTGGTAGAATAATGACGCGTATTTCGTTATTTTCTAGATGGTGTAATTTAATTGTTCATTTTGAATTGATAAAAGGTGTTTTTTTTTCTAATTTATATATATATATATATATATATATATTATATTTTGTGAAATTTGATTTAGTATTTCTAAATCGAATTTTTCCCTGTAAGTTAGGAATAGTATTCCTCAAATAATTATTATATATATATATATATATATATAATATATATATATATATATAGAATATGGAGACTTGTTCATCCTCAAAATTTATATCCCTTTATTTTACAATTTCTTACTTCATATGTTTATGTTATTACAACCTACATGTGTTTCTGTTACATGAAGTATGGGCAGTTTTACATGTAGCTGGGCCTGATTTTCTGTGCAGCTTCATTCAGGGTCTGTCCACCAGCCAGTTTGCTTTGAAACCAGCTGGTGGCCAGACCTGAATGAAGCTGTGCAGAAAATTATACCCAGTTGCATGTGCAGCTGTCCATTCTCACTGCAATGGAAACCTGTGTAGGTCATGATGACATAAAAATATGCTGCATGAAATTGTAAAAGAAAGGGATATAAATTTTGAGGATGAGCGAGTCTTCATATTCTATATTGTTATAATTATTGCTAATATACACTCCAGATAATATTACAATCTGGTGAAGCAGACACAGAATTACCCATCAGTGGAATTTACAGTGTGAGTGACAACTAATAGGAGTCAGAGACGTTGAATACTAATTGATGCAGTTAGCTGTGACATGGAACTGAACAGAAAACCATCTGGTTAATATGTTCCTCTAAATTCATGTTAAAAAAAAATATTTTACCCCAGTGTCATTTTGATGGCATGCACTGCTATCTCACTCGATAATAATAATAAAATGCTTTCTAATCGCTGTATCAATACCAACAGATGACAGTGTTTCTCTAAAAGAAACAGAGAAACTTTCAAAATACAGAGACCTGGAACTGGAGGTAACTCGAATGTGGAACCTAAAAATGGAAACATTAGGTATGATACAAAAGACATTCAGATGAATGCAGTACAAAAACACAAGGATTCACAAATGTATAAAGCATACAAAAAATAGCACTACTGGGCACTGCACACATCCTACGTAAAACACTTTCAATACAGTGAAAATAAAAGCGCACAACAAACCATAGCACATCCCCAAGGCACAAAGAGCTGCGTTCAGTAGTGCAGAGAAAGCATGTGATAAAAATAAGACTACTGAATAATACTAATCATAATAATAATGATAATGATGATAATAATAATAATAATAATAATAATAATATAATAATAATAATAATAATTTCTTTTCTTTGCCACCAGGGTGAAGGATGAGGGGGATAGTTGAAAGATAGACATAACGACTAGGGAGTTTACATATGATATAATGGTAAAGAAATGGGGTGGGAGTACGATAATAATAATAATAATAATAATAATAATAATAATAATAATATTGATGATAATAATAATGATGATAATAAAAAATTCAAATTTTGCCACAAGGGCAGTAATTTTGCGGAGGAGATAGTTGATTACATCAACCTCAGTATTCAACTGGTACTTAATTTATTAAACCCGAAAGGATGAAAGGCAAAGTCGACCTCGGCGGAATTTGAACTCAGAACGTAGCGACAGGCGAAATACTGCTAAGCATTTCATCCAATGTGTTGACGATACAGCCAGCTCACTACCTCAGTAGTAGTAGTAGTAGTAGTAGTAGTAGTAGTGATAATAATGATGATGATAATAATAATAATTGTAGTAGTAGTAGTAGTAGTAATCATAATAATGATATTAATAATAGTAACAATAATGATAACAGTAGTACTAGTAGCAATTGTAGTAGTAGTAATAGTAGTAGTAGTAGTAGATGAGAGTAAAATAGAGAATGACAAAAAATGATGAAATATTTAATGCTGACAATTCACCAAAGCAAATATAAAGTAGAAAAACATGACATTAATCTGATGTAGACCAGCGGGTTTTTTTGTTTTTATATCTTTACATTTTGTAATAGTGGTTTTTTTTTTTGATGATTTTGTCAACTTTTCTTTTTGCAGAATGCAATTGTAGTAAACTCCAATTTTTTTTTTTATTTTTGTTCGGTGTTTATACTTTTTGTTATTTTTTTTTTTTGTTTTTCTTTTCTTTTTTTTTTGTTTTAGATCTTGGCTGTTGTGTTTGTTTTTGAGATTTTTTTTTGTCTTGGTCCCCCCCCCGCCTCACCCTCTGCTCCCTCCCCCCACACTTCCCCTATCCTACCAGTGTTTGATTTCTCAACAGACAGATTAACGAGATTAGCAATTTAAATAATTCTGCTAACTACTAAATACACCAGTAAATCAATAACTACGTGTGTGTGTGTGTTTGTGTGCATGTTATGCATATATATATATGTGTGTGTGTGTATGAGTATTATATATATATATATATATGTGTGTGTTTTTGTGTGTATGACTAATATATATATATATATGTGTGTGTGTGTATGAGTTATATATATGTATGTATGTATATTTAAATTTCAAAATTTAAACAGAAAAATAATAAAAAGATGAATGGAAAATACACGTATAAGATATGGACATATGTGTGTTTGTGTGTGTATATATAAATCTCTGTTGATTCACCAGAAGCAATAAATTACAGGACTCAATACCAATGTAGGGTGTTCTTTAATACATTCCAATTGAAAGGCTCTGGTTTCCAATACCCAGGGTCTCTTGTTTCCACTCGTCAGCTGGTAAACTGTTAGAATCAGTTCACCAGCTGATACTTAGGAAGGGAGTAACTCTGAGTATTGCAGATTGAAGCCTTTCAGTTACGATGTGTTTGTAGCTATGTGGTAATAAGCTTGGTTTCCAACTGTATGGTTCTGGGTTCAGTCCCACTGTGTGGAACCTTGAATAAGTTTCTTCTATAGTGTCAGACCACTGAAGGCCTTGTGAGTGTATTTAACAAATTCCCAACAGATGCAAGCATGGGAAAACGGATACCAAAAGAATGATGTATCTTTTATCATTTGCTTGTTTCAGTCATTAGACTGAGGCCATACTGGAGCACTGACTTGAAGAAATTTTAGTCAAGTGAATGGAACCCAGTACTTAAGCTTTTTTTTAATGAAAGAAGTGTGTCATATATGTGTGTGTGTGTCTTCATATCCGTATTTAACATCCACTACTGCTTGCCAAGTGGTGTTGGTGTGTTTACATCCCCATTACTTGGGGTTTCAACAAAAAGAGACAGATAGAATAAGTACCATGCTTTTTTTAAAAAAGAGCATAAGTACTGGGTTCCATTCATTTGACTAAAAATTCTTCTAGTCAGTGCTCCAGTATGGCCTCAGAAACATGTGAATGATGAAAGATACATCATCCTTTTGGTGTCCATTTTCCCATGCTTGCATGTGTTGGAAATTCGGTAAGGCAGATTCCCCTTCTTTCATGAATCCTCACATGTTTCCAAGCAATAATACCCAGGTGGAACAGTATGATGGAAGTGCAGCAACTGTTGTTGCGAAGAAGGTGAAATCAATGGCAATGAAAAAAGCATTTGAACAAAAACCTCTGCATAGCAAATATGTGGCCCTTAGCAAACAAGCTGATGTAGACCAGAAGCACACCCATTAGTGGCCATAGAGCTCAGGGCTAAAGGCAGAGAGCAAAGGCTTTATCTCAGCTGCTTAAGATCAGAGCTTATTGGCATGGAACTACCAAGCTTCTGTGATGTAAAATGGAGTAGACCCAAAGTGCCGATACTGCAATGATGGGATTGAAACAGTGGACCACCTAATTTCTGGGAGTACGGTTTTAGCACCTGTAGAGTATAAATCAAGACATGACAAAGTTGGCCAATATCTACACTGGTTAATATGTCAGCGTTATAAAGTCAAAACTTCTGACAAATGGTATAAGCACCACCCTGAGGCTGTAACTGAGGGAGAAAATTTAACGCTTTCAAGTAGATAGAGAAACATCAATGGTAATAAACCAGATATTGTTGTGAAAGACCAAAACGATAAAATCTGTTTATTGATTGACATAAGCGTTCCTTGCGATCATAATATCTTGAGAAAAGAATTTGACAAGCTCAGAAAATATAAAGATTTGCTGATTGAAGTCAGAAAAATGTGGCATCAGAAGATGGTTACAATACCAGTGATTGTAAGAGCACTTGGAATGATAAAAAAAAAGGAACTGAAAATTATTTGAGAATGACCCCTGGCTTACCATCAATGCAGGAAGTGCAAAAGATTGTTTTAACTGATATGTCACATGTATTGAGATCATTGTTGCTGTGAATTTTTAAAAACTTTTCCCCCTTTTCCATTTTTTTCATTTTTTCTGTTCTATTTTTTGTTTTCCTTCTTTCTTTCTTTCTTTCTTTCTTTCTTTCTTTCTTTCTTCCCTCCTTTTTTTTCCTACCACATGTCTTCGTAAATGAAATATCTGCTGTATGTATTTTAATGACCTACAAATGTGTAGAGTGAGTTTCTTTGCCCTAGGTGTTGGTAGACACTCGGCAAGAAATGGAAACAAAACTGAAAGAAGAAAATATCACACTCATAATAATAATAATAATAATAATAATAATAATAATAATAATAATGATGATGATGATGATTTTATTTATTTGCCACCAGGGCGAAGGATGAGGGAAACAATACAAAGACTGACATAAAATGTTGGGGTTTACATATAATGAAATTGTAAAATAATTAGATAACAAAAAAAAATCTAAGTATACATGGTATACAATGGAAGATGTAGCCCTCCTCATACAGGATGACCTCTAGGGATAATCAAGGAACCCCACTGTCCTGGATTTCCCTGAACACCAAGAGCAAGTGCCCCTTCCAATTCCTTCTCTCCGACTCACAGGTCTACACTCAGAGAAGTACCATCCACTCTTGCCATTTTTGTAACTTTCACCCACCTTTGAATAAATTCAAGAAAACTCAAAGCCTGAAATTTTGGGGGTGGGGCTAGTCGATTATGTTGATCCCAGTGCGTAATTGGTATTTATTTCATCGACCTCAAAAGAATGAAAGGCCAAGTCGACCTCAGCGGAACTTGAACTCAGAATGTAAAGACGGATGAAATGCTGCTAAGCATTTTGCCCAGTGTGCTAACCACTCTGCCAGCTTGTCACCTTAACCCTTTAGTATTTAAACCAGCCATATCCGGCCAAAATAGTTAATCTGTTTTATGTTCAAACTGACCAGATCCAGGCTCTCACACCTACCCTACAATGTTATTCTACATTAAGTGATTACACCATCAAGATCTTGAAGATATGAGATAATGCATGATTAATTCAAATCAATGGGAATCAATAGGCATTATGTTTGATAGAATAATCTGAACACTAAAGGGTTAATATCAACAACAACAACAACAACAACACAACAACAACAATAATAATGATAACAAAAGCAACACCGCTTTCTTTATTCACCACTAAGGGTTCACAGTAAACGTTGTGGATGGCAGAGGGCCGTAGTATGTGGGGTTGCGTAAAGGAGTGTTTGAAAAGTAGAAAAATAACAACAGACGTGTATTGACATTGAAAACGTAAGTGAAAATTTAAACAGTTTCTCTGCTGAATTCTTGCATTCAATAAATTCTGCCAACGTCAAATATTTTCTTTCTTTTATTTCAAAACAAGTGTAAACACACCAAGCAATTACAAAGCTGAATTGTGATCAGCTTTTGGCTGGGCTTTTGCATTTGCTGATATAAGGCTTCACTTTGTTACAGTTTAATCTCAAAAGATGCAGCAGATATATACCTAGCTTCTTTCACTTGTTTCCATCATTGGACTGCTGCCATGCTGCAGCAGTGCTTTTAAAGGGTTTTAGTCAAACAAATTGGTTCCATTATTTACTTTCCCTTTTCAGTCTGGGACTTATCCTATCATTTGTCTTTTGCCAAACTGCTAAGTTATAAGGAGGTGAACAGACCAACACCGATTGCCAAACAGTGGGAGGGTCAAACACACTGACACGAGTGCATGCACATGCACACACACAAGCACTCATCCATCCATCCATCCATATGTGTGTGTGTGTGTGTGTGTGTGTGTGTGTGTGTGTGTGTGTGTGTGTGTGTGTATATGTGTGTGTGTGTATGTATGTATGTATAGCATTTTAACATCCACTTTTCTGTGTTTGAATGGATCAGACTGAGTTTATTGAAGCAAAATAAAAATGTTTTCCCCTGGTACATATATATATATATATATGTACTACATATGGAGTAGCATGGCTTGCTAGCTGCAGATGCTTGTCTAGGCCTTGTGAACATATAATAATTCCAGTGAAATATACAACTGCTCTATCATACCACCACTGCTTATATCTCTCTCAGATATTTAGAAATGTAATATTTCTGTTTTTGTGATCAGTGGATTTATTTCACTGGAATTATTATATATGTTTACAAGGTCTAGACAAGCATCTGCAGCTAGCAAGCCATGCTACTCCAGACTGATGATGAGCAAAAACTCAGAAACTAGTCTCTGGATGCAGGCTTAGCTGGGTGGGGGTGCTTATCTCCCCCTTGTAAACATAAGGACACAGGAAATGTGTCAAGGCCGACAGGAAGCGTTGATGCTTCCTAGGGCTAAATACCGGTGGTGTGATTCCCTTTATGGGACTGTTACGTTAAGTTGACAGTATACAACCGCTCTATCGTACCACTACTGCTTATATCTCTCTGAGATATTTAGAAATGTAACATTTCTATAATACAAATAATTAATGTGATAATATATTTCTCATTTAAACTCCATTTCAAAACTGTAAACAAATGCTTTAATCAGCTTTTCTTATTTTATCCCAGAATAGCCATTCTCACATAGTATAATTAAAAAATTAAATAGACTGTTTCCCAAAGAAATTCTATATAAGAAATGCAAGTAAATGTTTTTAAGGCCGTTTTACTTCTTAAATATTGACACAGCATAATTAAAAGATAAACATTACAAGATATATGCAGGCGTGGCTGTGTGGTAAGAAGTTTGCTTCCCAACTACATGGTTCTGGGTTCAGTCCCACTGCACGGCACTTTGGAAAGTGCCTTCTATTATAACCTCAGGTTGACCAAAGCCTTGTGAGTAGATTTGGTAGGCAGAGACAGAAAGAAGCCCACTGTACATGATAGATCGTTAGCTCCTACACGCATTTTTTCTCTCCTTTTTTCTCTCCTTGTTTCTCTTCTTGTTTCTCTCTCTCCTTGTTTCTTTCTTTCTGTGTATCTTTCTGTCGAAGAGCGTAGGCTCGAAACGTAAAAGACTTTTTCTATTTCTATTCCTGAGTGCTATACTAATACATTTGTTTGTTTGTACTCCACCTGCCTTCGTCTTTTGTTTATTTTTGTAAACTTTCCCTTTATCTCTCTCTCTCTCTCTCTCTATATATATATATATAATTTATATTCACATTTTTTTGGCCATCTTGGAAACTCTGAAGCACTCGTACACTTGTGTGCAGCTCATACACTCCTCTCCATACACTTTCAGCAACTTTGTGTAGGATTCTGAGCAGGTATCGCCATGGCAATTTTCTCTTTGATGGTCAATGCAAGGATCACATGCTACACACCTTCCTTCCAAGCACTGCTGTAAAAAGCAGAAGTGAGCTAGAACATTAAAACTTAGTGCGCATGCACAGCAGAGTTCAAGGTCAATTTTTGATAAAGATGCTTCAGTCTGCATGCTTGAGCTTCTTTACTATGGCAACAGTCCGGATACTTATTGATAAGACCTCGTATACATATGCACACATGCATACATACATATATTCATACATACACACACACACATATATATATATGTATATATAATATATATACAAATATATACATAATTATATGTATATATATATATGTGTGTGTGTATATATATATTTATGTACATATATGTTTGTGTGCGTATATATATAGATATATGTATGTGTATATTTATTTATATATATATGTATGTATGCATATATGTATGTGTGTGTATCTATATATATATGTGTGTGTATATATATATGTATATATGTTGAAGTGATCTATATTTTAAAAAACATTGGAAATTTCAATTTTGTATCATATTAAGCCGATGTCAGAGTTCAAAATCCAATAAATAAATAAATAAATATGAAGATAAAATATAAACAAGAAAATCAAACAATCAAACAAACATAATTGATTAAAGTTATGTTTGTGAATATTAATGTTATTTATTTCAACAACAGCAGTAATAACAATAACAATAATCATAACAATAATAATAATGATAATAATCATAACAATAATAATAATGATTATAATAATAATAATTATAATAATAATAATAATAATCGTAATTATGGTAATTGTAATTATGATAATAGTAATCATGGTAGAAAAGCAGTAATAGTTGCTGCAGCAGCAGTAGTAGTTGTGATGATGACGACGACGACAATAACAACAACATTAATAATGATAATAATAATAATAATAATAATGATGATGATTTCTTTATATTTGCCACAAGGGTTTCCATGAAGAAAAACATTATGGACAGCACAGGGCAAAACAAAAAAAAATGTGTGTGTGTATGCGTGTGTGTGTGTGTGAATGTGTGTGTAGTCGTGAGGGTTTTGCCTGTAAGCAGGACTAATAAAATATCAAAAGAAAAAAGAGGTAGATCAGGAATGTGTATTCCTCAATAGGGGGGGAGATGTTCAAGGACTGCTCATGGAAAATCCCCATGAAAAACCATGGGTACCCTGATTTTTGGTGCAGGTGCCTTTTTCCGTTTCCTTTCCTTGCCACTTTCTTCCACCTTTCGGCAAACTGGTTAGAAGACAACACTTCCCTCTCCATCCTTAATAATAATAATAATAATAATAATGATCCTTTCTACTATAGGTGCAAGGCCTGAAATTTGTAGGGAGGGGGACTAGGCGATTACATTGACCGCAGTGTTTCACTGGTACTTGATTTATCGACACCTGAAGGGATGAAAGGCAAAGTCAACCCTGGTGGCATTTGAACTCAGAACATGAAGACCAATGAAAGACAATTGTGCCTGCTTGCCATTTTGATGATGATGATATGATGATGATGATGATAATAATAATAATAATAATAATAATAATATAATAGTAAAAATTGAGATAGCAGCACTGATGATGGTGATGGTTATTATTATTATTATTATTATTATTATTATTATTATTATTATTAGTATTATTATTATTAAAGATATTATTGAAATATAGGATAACAAAAATAATCAGAAATAACACAATCATTTCCTCTCTACACACATACATTCAATGGCACATCAAAGAGTGACTGTTGTTGTTGCTAGTCTTTCTGTAAATTTCTGAAGTCAACATGTTACAATTTGTCTTCTTCTTATCAGGAACGGCTGTGTGGTTAAGGAGGTGACGTTGCAACCACATGATTCTGGGTTCAGTCCCACTATGTTGCACCTTGGGCAGGGGGCTTTTACTATAACCTCAGCCGATCAAGCCTTATAGGAGTAATACCATAGACAGAAGCTTTATGGAAGCTTGTTGTGTGTGTGGAAAGCAGGCGTTAAACGATGATGATGATGATGATGTAATGTCCTCTGGCTATGATTGTTAATACAAGGAAGATAACCAGATGACCATCCCTTTATAACATAAGGTGGGATTAGAAATTTGAGTTAGAAATTAAAGAATACAAGGAAGAGGATGCAGAGATTTCTTACATTGATGCATTTATTTATTTGTTTTTCTTT
>NC_043020.1:2327999-2347999 GCF_006345805.1 Octopus sinensis | reverse complement strand
AAACTCAGAGTTTTATCTTGGCTACCGAATAATTGTCACAGTTATACATATATATATATATATATCAAAATAAGCAACAAGGATATCCAGAGGTAATGCAGCACGATCGTTTCATGCGACTCCGTTTAATTGAACAATGCAATCATTTCATTATATCAATTTAAAATGTAGAGCAATCTTCAGTTGCACAAAGACATAGAATTTAATTAAATTAGAACTGATGGACACATTAGTATCATTGTACCCAAAATCTCCAAGAAGATAAGGAACATGTTTTACTAACAGCATCATAGTTGTATATACATATATTCTTTGTGATTGACATATCAGTCCCAAGGTATCTCTAAAAGAAATGGAAAAACTCTTGAAATACAAAGATCTGGAAATAGAGATAACCAGAATGTGGGACTTGAAGTGAAGATATAATCCTTATCATGACAGGGTGGATTTGGCATGGTTAAATGACATATCGACAAATACATAAAACACCAGGACTTAAGAAGATATACAACATACAGAAAATCGCACTGCTTGGCACCTCTTTTACATCCTCTTTCTCTCTTTTACTCTTTTACTTGTTTCAGTCATTTGACTGCGGCCATGCTGGTGCACCGCCTTTAATCGAGCAACTCGACCCCGGGACTTATTCTTTGTAAGCCCAGTACTTATTCTATCGGTCTCTTTTGCCGAACCGCTAAGTTACAGTGACATAAACACACCAGCATCGGTTGTCAAGCAATGCTAAGGGGACAAACACAGACACACAAACATACATGCACATACATATATATACATATATACGACGGGCTTCTTTCAGTTTCCGTCTACCAAATCCACTCACAAGGCTTTGGTCGGCCCGAGGCTATAGTAGAAAACACTTGCCCAAGGTGCCAGTCAGTGGGACTGAACCCGGAACCATGTGGTTAATAAGCAAGCTACTTACCACACAGCCATTCCTGCGCCTACATAAAGCACTTTCAATACAATGAAAATAATGGCACTGAAACAAATCACAGCCCGTACCCATGGCACACAGAGTCGCACTGATTAATGCTTTGAAATCATGTAATAAAAATAAGACTACCGAGTAATATTTTGTTGTGTCTTGAGAGGGTCATTATGCCAAATAATAATACTGACACATGCACTGGTTCAGTTCCACTTCTTTCTTATTAGTCAAATGGTTAAGTATCCAACCGACAAACTAATCGATCTTTGTTTAATGTATTGGCTAAACGGTCAAACGGTTTGTTTGTTCATCAAAGTTCTTTCGTTACCGTTTGCAACGTTCAGTGATTTGTGATCTCGCAACACTTTGAAGGCTGCTTTTGTGTGTCTGAGACCCAGTCTTGTGTGTATGTGTGTGTGTGTGTGTGTGTGTGTGTGGTACAGATGCTTATGTGTGTGTGTTTGTATGTTATAGACTACATTTATATGTTTATGGTGTTAACCAGACACACATGTATATTCTATGACAAATATTTCCTATATGTGTAATCCTGCTCCACACACACACATCTTTATTTTATCTTTTACTTGTTCCAGTCATTTGACAGTGGCCATGCTGGGGCACTGCCTTGAAGAGTTTTATGTATCTATTTCTTACCTTTCCTCCTCCTCCTCCTCCACCCCTCCTCCTCTTGTGTTTTCGTTCCTTCTTTTTATTTCACTCCCTTTCACCTCTATCTCCTCCTCTTCAGTTTATTTATTCATTTTTCTCTGTTTCTTTCTAAAACAGGAAGAACAAAATGCCAGCTCTTCTGCAAATTATGATGTGGAGCTCCTTCACCCTGCAGTGGCACATGAAGAACTCAAAAGACAAGGTGAGCCTTTCGAATACTCTACCTGAACTGAAGATATCCGCCTCTTCTCTCTCTCCTCTCAACCCTTTCTCACACACACACACACACACACACACACACACACACACACACACACACACACACACTTACACACACACATACTAGGTGTGGCTGTGTGTTAAGAAGCTTGCTTCCTAACCTTGTGGTTCTTAATTCAATCCCACTGTGTGGCGTGTTGGACAAGTGTCTTCTACTATAACTCAGGGCTTCCAAAGCCTTGTGAGTGGATTTGGTCGGCGGAAACCGAAAGAAGTCTGTTGTGTATGTATATATATATATATATATAAATATATATACCGCAGTAAACACATAAATGTGAAACAAGGTGGAAAAAAAGAGTACTCAAATACCAGGGGTAGAGTAATATGCTTTATTTTAACAAAAATTTTAACAAAACTGTCCGACGAACGGGAACGTGAAACTCTGAGTAACAGGTTTTGTTGAATTTCTGCTGCTTTTAAATAAAGTATATATATGTATAAATTTAAAGGTGAGAAATTGGATATTAATTTAATTAACATCAATTTCACACCAGTGGTCTAGCATATAAAAGTATGAAGGTTCACCCTCATTTTAAATTTAAATTTAAATTAATACATTCTCTAACCGGCAAAAGCCACTGCAGTAAATTAATTTCTGCAGTATCATTTTCTGGCAATTTAGCGCACCAAAACGAAGACATTTGAAAATTAGCCATATGTGTTATAGGTAGAACTATATACAGGTCCAACTTTGTGCAGACGTCCTAATATATAGTTCTGCAAATTATATTTGTGTGGACAGTCACACTGAAGATCTACGGACAAATTGCCTAAGTAAAATTACGCAAGCTGTTAATAGTGAAACATGTATGTGAATAATCTGTATTTTTGTTGCTTTTCATTTGTCTTGCTCGCTTACGTTCTGGTGTTTGCTAAATTTTTCTTGAGACTATTTCTTAGTGGTAAGGCCATAGCGGATCTACCTCTAGCATAAGGGTTGTCCATATGTTGTCATTCAACTGATGACCTCTCTGTGCTGTAGAACTGATCCTCCAGCAACTTAGGGATCACGAACACAACCAATTGTATAATTGTATAATGTTGCTCTATCATAACTGACATGGAGTGGCACACCTGCACCATCAACGGCTACCTGTGTTCCTCTGTAAGACTGCTCTCTCTCAGGGCTGACAACCATGACCTCTGTGCTGTGCTATGGGGCTGCTCTACTAGGAGTAACCAAGGGCTATATAAGAACAGCACTGCCACCACCACCACCACCACCACCAATAACAACTACTACTACTACTACTACCACCACCACCACTACTACTACTACTACTGCTACCGCCACCACCACCACCACCACCACCACCACCACCACCACCACCACTACTACCACCACCACCACTACTACTACTACTACTACCACTACTACTAAAACTACTACTACCACCATCACTACTACTACTACTACCACTACTACTACCACTATTACTACCACCACCACCACCACTACTACTACAACAATAACCACAAAACAACCACTATAGAAAGACAAAACCACTAAAGTCCTATACATAAGACGATCCATCAAAGTGTTAGTCACCGTCTGCTTCATCGCTAACAGTTACTAATTAGTCTCTCGGCCTTAATTATCTCCATTTAATCACTTTTTTGCTTAATTTAGATTTTTATTCTACATATTTGTTTTGTTTTTATTTTATATTGCTTTGTTGATTTCTTTGTTAGTTTCAGACGTTTTATTTCTGTTCAATATCTGTCAATGTGCAGATTGTTGTCAAGGTTGTAGTTGTTGTGGTTATTGATGATGTTGTTGTTGTTGTCGTAGGTGTGGTAGTGTTCTTGCGGGTGTGACACTGTTGTAGTTGTCATTATAGTTTTGTTATTGTGGCTGTTGTACTAGGTCATCATCATCATCCTCATCACCATCATCATCAACATCATCGTCGTCATCATCATTTAATGTCCATCTTCCATGCTGGCATGGGTGGAATGGTGTGACAGGGGCTGCTAAGCCAGAGGGCTGCTCCAGGCTCCAGTTGTCTGTTGTGGCGTGGTTCCTATAGTTGGACGTCCTTCCTAATGTTGAGCACCTTACAGAATGTATTGAGTGCTCTCTTATGTGGCACCAGCACGGTTGCTAAGTAACTTTCAAGACAAAGACCCTTTGACTGGAATGGGGAGGAGTATTGATGGGATTGAACCAGAACCACGTTATCAAATGTGTGTTCTTTCCTGTGATTATGGAGTGTCATCATCATCATCAATCATCATCATCGTTTAACATCTGCTTTCCATGCTAGCATGGGTTGGATGGTTCAACCAGGGTCTGGGAAGCCAGAGGCTGCACCAGACTCCAATCTTGATCTGGCAGTGTTTCTACAGCTGGATGCCCTTCCTAATGCCAACCCCCCCGTGAGTGTAGTGGGTGCTTTTATATGCCACCGGCACAGGTGCCAGTTGAGGCTGGCAACGGCTACGATCGGTTGGTGCTTTGAGAAGACAAACAGAAGTACGCTAAAGATCGGACATAATCTCTCGTGGGCAAGAAATGTAAAATAAAGTTTATCATAAACAACACAAACACTTTGTAATTTAATAGCTTTCAATGTGATACCTGTTAAACAGAAATGATTTTTATTTAATGAAAATTTAATAAAATCTAATCATAAGTTATTTAGCATAACTTCACTTACTTCATGATGATGATGATGATGATGAAGTAAACGAAATTATGCTAAATACCACTAAATTGGAAATCTTTTTCCCCTGGCCATATCGGCAATTCTCAAAACTTTTAGATGTGAATTTTACACGTGTAGAAGCTTTTTTTTAACAAATTTTATCCTGAAAATCACCTGCGCAAATTACACAGGTGCACATATTACATGGGTTTTTACGGTATGTGTCTATTCAATATTTTCCAGTTATTCCAAGCTATGAGTTTATTATTTTTCAAGAAATTCTTTTCACCATTTCCTATTTTCCTATATTTCTATTCCATGAGAATGGTCAGAGCAACTTTTTTCTTTCAATATTATATAAATTAATATTATATTTTCTTCTTTTCTTTTCTTTCTTTCGTTCTTTTTCTTCCCTTCTTTCTTTCTTGCCTCCTCTCCCTCTCTTGCTTCATTTCCCCTTCTTTCTTTTCTTTTCCTTCTTTCTTTTCTTTTGCTTTTTTTTTCTTTCCTTCTTCCCTTCTTTCTTTCTCTTTTTCTTTCTTTCATTCTTTCTTTCTTTTTCTTACAATCTTTCGTTGTTCCCTTCTTTTTTTCTTTCTTTCTTTTTTTCTTTCTTTCTTTTCTTTCTTTCTTTCTTTCTTTTTTTTTTTCTTTCTTTCTTTCTTTCACATCCTTGTCTTTGCATTATGCCCATACTCATTGCTGTTTCCTGGACCCCTCTCCTCCTCCTCCCCTTCCTCATCTAATTTCCTTAAAGCTCATGCTTTTTGTGTCATCCCAGAATTGGGATAATGGCATCAAGTCGTAACATACTGATACTTACTGTTGCTGCTACAGCTGCCGCTGCTGCTAACAGCAGTAGTAGTAGTACTAGTAGTAGTAGTAGCTGCTGCATCACAATCATCACCATCGTTCTCAACATCACTACTGTGTAAAAATATCAACAGACAATTATATGATTATGCAAGTGTGTGTGTGTGTGCGTGTGACAGGCTTCTTTCAGTCTCTTTCTACCAAATCTACTTACAAGGCTTTGGTGGGCCCAAAGCGAGAGTAGAAGACATTTGCCAAAGATTGCATGCAGTGGGACTGAACCCAGAACCATGTGGTTGGGAAGCAATGCCTGTGATGAATTAATTAGTATTTGTACCTAGTGTTATAGTTCTAAGTTATGCAGTCTTTGTATCAAGTTCTTATATATAATTTTGTTGGAAGCTTTAAACATAAAGGGGTCAGCTTTGTATCCTTGGGACCAGGGATAGTTTGGTGTGAGTCCACATCCAAAGGGGTCAATTACTTTCATATTTTAACCCTCTCAACTCCAATCCTTCATTTGCGCCTCAAACAATCTATCACAACCAATCCATAAACAGTTTTTTTTTCTATTTTATGCTCCTGTCACCCTTTAATATGACATCACAGGCTGACTGTCAGTACTTTTGCTCTTTTGCAAGTGGTTGGTCAGTAGTATCTGTGTCTGACAAGATAATGCAAGGCGTTAATAAGCTAACAATAATTTAAATGAAGTTTATTAAGTACCATATTTCATAGCATTATAAGACATGCATATTTTCCAAAATCCTGTGTTCTGTATTTGAAGTTGAGCCTATCATCACCATCACCATCATCATCATCATCATCATCATATCCTTTAACCCTTTCATTACCAACTCGGCTGAAACTGGCTCTGGTTCTGTAGTACAAATGTCTTGTTTTCATAAGATTTTATTTAAAATCTTCCACCAAACCTTAGTCACAATTTATGTTCCAAACACTAGCTAATGATAACTAAGTTATTTTACCAAATTCTTTTTATATTTAAAATTAATTGAAAGAAACACAGAGCATCTCAAAATAAATACGGTAACGAAAGGGTTAACATCTGTTTTCTGTTACGGTATGGGTTGAATGATTTGACCACAGCTGGTAAACTGGAAAGCTGTGTG
The DNA here is from genome assembly GCF_006345805.1 of Octopus sinensis. Classification (NCBI taxonomy): domain Eukaryota; kingdom Metazoa; phylum Mollusca; class Cephalopoda; order Octopoda; family Octopodidae; genus Octopus; species Octopus sinensis. The sequence continues at coordinate 2,341,502 of NC_043020.1, read as the reverse complement.
AGGCTTGAGTCCGATTTGATTTGGTTTCTACTGCTTGGTGCCCTTTCTAATGCTAACCACTTTTCATGTGTCGCTGGCACATTGAACTCTTGCAGCTCAATCCTCTTCCCCTGGGATGTGTGGCCTCAACACACTGCTGTTGAGGATGGGTCTTTTTGAGTATAGCAAGGTACCAGGCAGCTTGGTCCACTGTTAGTATCTGTCTATATCACATGACCGAATAAGTGCCATCTTTACTCTTTTTGATGTATTAACCCTGTAGCATTTAAACTAGCCATATCCAGTCGAAATATTCTACCCGTCAAACTACCTGATCAAAGTGGACAGATCTGGCCTCTCACGTCTACCCAGCAATGTCATTCTTAAAATAAACAAACCCATCATTGAAATCTCGAAGCTGCAAGACAATGCATGATTAATTTGAAACAATGTGAATAAAGTTACGGAGATGTACTTGCATAGCAAGTGACCCGATCTGAGATCGTGTGCTGGAACGAAAACAATTGCAGCGTGGAAGGTATTTATAAGCCATTTAAGAAACACACAAAAACTGTGCGATTCATTTCAACCTTTAAATTTAATTTGTCAAAATATTTTCGTCGCTTTGAGACCGCGACCTGTTGAGTGACAAAACTTCGTGCTACATGTGAAGAAAGAAGCATTGCATCCAACAGCATAATCCGGATGTTAACGGATTAATGCACTAAAATCTTTCCTTCCGCTGCACCTGTGCCGCAGAAAGTGCTGAAGGTGTCTCCCATGCCTGCGCATCTTTTACGTAAGCAGATCTGGTAATCTGTTCCTGCAAAGTGGTGTGGCGAGGTAGAGAGTTCAAACCCTACCCTCGTCCTCCACAGCTCGACTTTCCACTCCACCCATGGCCTCTGCTCTCATTGCTCGCCACAGTTTCCTGACATGACACAATTTCTTCACACTTCTGCAAGTGTTATGATCTTACAATCTCTCACAGACATGAAACTGTGAAGAACCCCCCACACATTCCTCCCTTTCCCTCCCTCACTCCATCCCCTTTTTCTTTCTCTCTTCCATTTCGTCTTTCTCCTATTTCTCCTCACTCTCTCTCTACCTCTACATCCCTCCCTCTCCTCCCCCTTTCTCTTTATTCCCCTTCATTGTTTATCTAATTTTACATCTCTCCCAACAATCGTGTTTATCTGTCTCTGTCTGTCTGTCTGTATGTCTCTCTCCCTCTCACAAACTCTCTCTCTCACAAACTCTCTCTCAAACTCTCTCTGTCACAAACTCCCTGTCTCTCAAACTCTCTCTCTCTCAAACTCTCCCTCTCACAAACTCTCTCTCTCACAAACTCTCTCTCTCTCAAACTCTCTCTGTCACAACCTATCTGTCTCTCAAACTCTCTCTCTCTCAAACTCTCCCTCTCACAAACTCTCTCTCTCTCAAACTCTCTCTGTCACAAACTCCCTGTCTCTCAAACTCTCTCTCTATCAAACTCTCCCTCTCACAAACTCTCTCTCTCACAAACTCTCTCTCTCTCAAACTCTCTCTGTCACAAACTCCTTGTCTCTCAAACTCTCTCTCTCTCAAACTCTCCCTCTCACAAACTCTCTCTCTCTCTCTCAAACTCTCTCTCATTCTCACTATCTCCCTTTCTGTCAGAGTCACCTCTCTCTTTTCTTACAGTCTCTCTCTCTCTATTTCTCTCTCTCTCTATCCATCTCTCCTTCACTTTCCTCTCCCCACATCTCTCTAAGAATTAAATCAGAAAGAGGGTGGGGCAGGGAAGAACATAATGGTTGGCTGGTTGGTAGGTTAGTGGTAGTAAAATAACAAAAGTCAATATACAAAAACATTTCATCAACAAACCCACCCCTGCCACTCACCCCTCGCTTCACCTTCCACCAAAAATAATATAATGCCATTGCCACTGCCATGACCACCACCACCACTACAACTAATTCTACATCGTCCACCTCGTCTACCTCCACCCCCATAGCAACTATCACCACTACTACCAACACACACCACCACCACAACTACCACCAAAACACCAACAAAAACAACAGCCAGTACTACCATCTCCACCAGCACCACCAGCAGCAGCACCACCACCACCACCACCACCACCACCACCACCACCACCACCACCACCGTCACTACCACCTCCATTACTACTACTACTATCACCACCACCGCCACCACCACAACAACTACTACTACCACCACCACCACCATAACCACCACCACCATCACCACCACCACCATCACCACCACCACCACCACTACTACTACTACTACTAAAATCACCATTACTATCATCACCAACACCCTCACCACAATTATCACCTCTAATATTGTCATGATGATGACGACGACGACGACGACGACGACCACCACCACCACCACCACAACCACCACCACAACCACCACCACCACCACCACACCACCACAACCACCACCACAACCACCACCACCACCATCACCGCAACAAGAACAAATAAACATTAACAAACAACAATAATCTCTAAAATGATCAGTTAGCTCACGATAATGTGATAATACAATGCGATAATGCAATGTAATACAACAGCAACAACAACAACAATAGTAACAACAACAACAACAACAGCAGCTGCAGTATTAATGATTTCCATCTTTATTTAATATTGTTTATATTTTTCAATAATGATTTCTTGAATATTACCATAATAATAATAATGATAATGATAATAATAATGATAATAATAATGATAATAATAATAATAATAATAATAATAATAATGATAATGATAATAATATTGGTTCCAAATTTTGGCAGAGGACTGTTGGTTTTTGAGGGGAGGGGGCTAAGTTGATTACATCACCGGAACTTCTTGACTGGTACTTACTTCTGTCAACCCTGGAAAAATGAAAAGCAAAGGTGACCTCATTGAAATTTGAACTCAGGCTGTAGAGATGGGTAAAAATACTGCTGGACATTTTGTCTGCTCTGCTAACAATCCTGTCGGCTTGTCGCCGTAGTAGTAGTAGTAGTAGTAGTAGTAGTAGTAGTACTACTACTACTACTACTACTACTATGACTACTACTACTACTACTACTACTACTACTACTACTAATAATAATACTAATGATGATTATAATGGTTTCGAATTTTGGCATCAGGCCAGCAATTTGAAGGAGGGGGTAAGACGAATATGTTGACTTCAGTACTCATCTAGTACTTATTTTATTAACCCTGAAAGGATGAAAAGCAAAGTCAACCCCAGTGGGATTTGAACTCAGAATGCAAAACTGGACAGAATATCACTAAGTATTTCACTTGGTGTGCTAATGATTCTGCCAGCTCCCTACCTTAATAATAATAATAATAATAATAATAATAATAATAATAATAATAATCCTTTTGACTATGGCCACAAGGACTGAAATTTTGTGAGATGTTACATTGACCCCAGTGCTTGAGTGGTACTTGACCCCAAAATGATGAAGAGCAAAGTTGACTTCATTGAAATTTGAACTCAGACTGTAAAAAAAAAAAATGAACAAAATGCAAAGTATTTTGTCTGGCATGTTACCAATTCTGCCATCTTGCTGCCTGTAGACAATATTCCAACACAACGACATAAAAACTGACTGTAAATGGTATAAACATGTGCCAAACCAGGTACAAGACAACGACCAGGCCACAGTCATCTGCGATATACCTGTTCAAACTGACAAAGAAATAAAAGCTAGTCGTCCAGACATAATAGTCAAGGATTGGAATAAAGTATTCAAGATGTGGAACATGAAAGTGAAAAAGACACCAGTAATAATTGGAACATTGGGCATGATTAAAAAAGAAAAAAACCCCAAAAAGTGTAGAAGCTTTACCTGCATTCTCTACACTACACACGTTCCAAAAAGTAGCCCTGCTAGGAACAGCCCACATCCTTTGGCAAATGTCTTCTAATCTCGCTTTGGGACCACCAAAGCCTTGTAAGTAGATTTGGTAGAAAGAAACTGAAAGAAGCCTGACCACTGAGCCATGCACCTTCACATATTCATATATATATATATATATATATATAAATACATACATATCTATCTATCTATCTATCTATCAATCTGTCTATATATGTATACATATATATATATACACACACACACGATGAGCTTCTTTCAGTTTCTGTCTACCAAATCTACTCACAAAGCTTTGGTTGGCTCGAGGCTACAGCAGATAACACTTACCCAGAGCCATGTGGCTGGAAAGCAAGCCTCCCACCACACAACTGCATTATTTTATTTTCTGACTTACATTTCCAGTGCTAGTCCAATTCTTCTGTTATACTGTTTCCCAATTTCCCTCTTTAGTTCTTTGTGTTGTATATTCACCAGTTTTATCGCTTCCTAAATATGTTATGCTAAAGTTTATCACTCTAATAACTGGTGTATTTATACCTATTATTTTATTTCTAGTATTGAGTCATATCCTATCATTTTCATCTCTTCCTAAATACGGTTGCTTCTGTTCTAAGCTTTTGATTCCAGTACCTCTCTCTCTCTCATTCTCTCTCTCTCTTTCATTCTCTCTCTCTCTCTCATTCTCTCTCTCTCTCTAATTTAGTGTCCCTACTTCCAGCTAATAATCCCCTTCATGTATGTTTGTCTAACCCTCCACACATCTTTATGTCCTGGTTAACTTTATGAACAATTTTTAGTACATTTTGAAAGTCGATACTGTCTCTTTTAAATATTTTTATGTCATGCATTTAAAGGAGATGGTTTATAGTTTGTTCGTAGTATTTATAGCCATTGGTGGCTTCTTTCAATGGTGGTCAGAGCTGGAGAGGAGAGTGGAGAGGATGGTGAATCTCCATGGATGATTCCTCATCTTATGAGTAAAGGGCAGATTTTAATTAGCTTTGCTTTGTCATGTAAATGATATGGTTTGTGTTGCATTTTGACATGATATATTTGATATGGTAGTCGTGTTGAATAACTGCCAGAACCTTAGAGTATTGAACAAAATGCTTGCTGCCATTCCTTCTGGGTCTTTACATTCTGAGTTCAAATCCTGCCAAGGTCAGTATTGCCTTCCATCTTTTTAATGTCAATAAAGTATCAGTAAAGTATTGGGGTTGATAGCATTAACTGATCCCATTCCCTTAAAATGCTGATCATAGCACAAGCATGACTGTGTGGTAAGAAGTTTGCTTCCTAACCATATGGTTCCGGGTTCAGTCTCACCGTGTGGCACCTAGGGTAAGTGTCATTTACTTGGGCTGACCAAAGCTGTGTGAGTGGATTTGGCAGACGGAAACTGAAAGAAACCGATTGTGTGTGTGTGTATGTATGTGTGTGTGTGTGTATATATATATATATATATATATATACAAGTATGTATGTAATTATGTATGTATGTAATTAGATGTGCATGTATATTCCCCCTCCCCCACCACCATTGCTTGACAACCAATGCTGCTGTGTTTATGTCCCCGTGATGTTCAGCAAAAGAAACTGATAGAAGTACTAGGGTTACAAATAACAAGTCCCGAGATTGATTTCTTTGACTAAAAACCTTTTAAGTTGGTGCTCCAGCATGGCTACAGTCAAATGACTGAAACAAGTAAATGAATAAATGAATAAGCCTAAATTTCAAATTTTGGCCCGGAATTTCATTGGGGGAGGGGGTAAGTCAATTACTACATTGACCCCAGTGTTCAACTGGTACTTATGAAAGGTAAAGCTGACCTCACCAGAAATAGAAATGCAAAGGTCCCATAGGATCTTTGCATTTCTATTTTCGACGATGCCTTCAGGTTTATGTTCGCACCACTTTTTCACTCTGTCAAGACCATACTTGTTGCAGAGTGTCCAATGGACAAGCCTGGCTATATTGTTGTAGCGTCTCTGATATTCCTTCTGGGCTAGTGGCATATATTGGCTGGTAATATGAAATACAGTTTCACTGTTTTGTCCACAGATTCTGCACTTATCACTTTCTGATGTGTTGTCTATTCTGTATTTTATGTAGTCTGTTCTTAGTGCTTGCTCTTGGGCAGCACAGATTAGAGCCCCCGTTTCCAGTTTTAAATCACTTTTAGATGTTTCTGACATCCCTAGGGCACCTACAATAACAGAAAGAGTTCTTGCTTAAAGATGCCACAACTTTTGTATTTCAATTCCCAGTTCCTTATATTTACTTAATTTGTCAAATTCCTTTACAGATGTATTTTTATCCCCTATAAGTCAACAAGTATTTTCTCTCACATCCTTTAATAATAATGTCTGGTCATTTAGCTTGCATTGTTCCATCGGTGCTGACTGGAAAATCCCAGAAGACAGAGACATTTTTACCTCCAGCGATGGGCTCAGGTTGATCTTCATACCAGTAAGCAGGAGTGCTGATTTTGTAGTGCTTACATATTTTCCAATGTAAATACTGCCCTACCCTATTATTATAAATCATCATTGTTATTATTATTATTATTATTATTATTATTATTATTATTATTATTTATGTTGTTATAGAATAAAAACTTTATTATTATTATTTATTATTATCATTAGTACCAAGCTTATTATTTGAAGAACCTACCAATTGTTAGTGTTCTGTTTTATGCAGTCAAGAAATTCTCGAAACAGAATTTATAGTCATCATACAACAGTAAATTTTATTGAACAGAAATGAAAGCAATTGAATTAAATCATTTTTTTAAATATTTATCTTTACAGTGTTGATATTGATTTTTGTATTTTATTTCTAAATTTTTCCGTAGTTTTTGTTTCTTTCTCTTATTTTTTTTGTCAGTAGGTGGACACGCTGAAGGCCTCATAATTGCATCAAAAGAAGGGTTACCCACAGATACGGTTACTTTGAAATGGTGTACCCCAAAATCTAATCTTGTTGGTAGGTTATTACTGTTTTTTTTATTGTATTTTATTGTTGTTGAGACTATTTCGGTACAGACTTGGCTCTGTGGTAAGAAGCTCGCATCCCAGCCGCACGGTTCCATTTGTTTCTGCTTATAATTCTATAATTTTCAGGCAAAAATGGCATGTGATTTAAGGGAGATTTTAGCTATTGCTTCTGTTTTTAGCACATCCCACGACCACCTGGTACATTCCTTGTTTCTTTGTCACATGTATTCATGCTTTTATATGTTTTTGCCCCCATTACAGCATTTTATGGAATGATGATGGGGTGGTCCATTGCTGGAACTTAAGCAATGACAAAAAAAAATGTTGTAATTTAAACTTTTAACCCCCCCCCATCCTGAACCTAGTGAGCCTCTTTGTGTGTGTGTGTGTGTGTGTGTGTGTGTGTGTGTGTGTGTGCGTGTGTGTAAGCAAAAGCATTTTTACTAAGAGAAAAATATGCTATTAAAATAGATTATCCTTTACATACTTCTTTTGAATCACCCTGTTGCCCTAATGAAACTCCTTACACATGCACACACACACACACTGATAAAAACACACATGTTCAGTGTGAGCTATACACTTCAAGACAGACAGAGAGTGTAGTAAATATTTATAGAGAAGGGAAAAAGGTGAAAGATTTATAGCATGGAAAATGGGCATTAAATTACTATGATGATGTATATACATACTTATATGTGTGTATGTATTGATATAAGCACAGGCATGGCTGTGTCATAAAGAATGTCGATTCCCAAACGTGCTGTCTACTTTAGTCCCTTGTGAGTAAATGTAGATTTAATGGACAGAAACTGAATGAATCCTGTTGTGTGTCTATATATATTTAGAAGCTGAAAAACTTCACAAACTGTGAAGAATTTTTTTACTTCAATAAAACACTATGATTGAGTCTACCTTTTGATATTTGGGTGCTATTTTTCACCTTGCTTTACAACTATGTTCTCCTATGTGTGTATGTGTGTGTGTGTATATATGTATATGAATATATATATATATATAAAACACCATTTGAGTGTGGCCATTGCCAGTACCGCCTGACTGGCCCTCGTGCCGGTGGCACGTAAAAGCACCCACTACACTCTCGGAGTGGTTGGCATTAGGAAGGGCATCCAGCTGTAGAAACTCTGCCAGATCAAGACTGGAGCCTGGTTTCCCAGTCCTCAGTCAACTCATCCAACCAATACCAGCATGGAAAGCGGACATAGACAAATACAGAGACCTTCTCTGTTACTGTCACAGATCTTGAAATTTTAAAATTCAGCGAAAATTTACAAATTTGCTATATTGATGTAGTTTTTCATGCTGAATCTGAGCTTGTCATTCATTTATTCAATAAACATTTTAGAAAAATGTTACAGAGATTTAAATTTTGATCATTTGTACTCAATCAGAAAACAAGATTTGTATGCGATAGCTGTCATAAAATGAAATTGAACAGAGATAGACTGATGGTGACAGATAGAGAGTGGCAGAGTTATTTCTTATCATCATCATTTAATGTCTGCTTTCCATGCTGGCATGGGTTGGACTGTAGCAAATTATTTTTTTTTATTATTATTTATGGACACAGATTTCAAATATCAGTTTGTTTTTCTTGAAGATGCCTCATTCCAGAGCCTTTCAGAGCTAAACGCACATACATAACCAAATACACTCACATTTATATAGTAAATATATACTCTCTCTCTTCTACTCTTTTACTTGTTTCAGTCATTTGACTGTGGCCATGCTGGAGCACCGACTTTAGTCGAGCAAATTGCCCCCAGGACTTATTCTTTGTAAGCCTAGTACTTATTTTATCGGTCTCTTTTGCCGAACCGCTAAGTTACGGGGACGTAAACACACCAGCATTGGTTGTCAAGCGATGTTGGGGGACAAACACAGACACACACACATACATATATACGACGAGCTTCTTTCAGTTTCCGTCTACCAAATCCACTCAGAAGGCTTTGGTCGGCCCAAGGCTATAGCAGAAGACACTTGCCCAAGGTGCCACGCAGTGGGACTGAACCCGGAACCATGTGGTTCATAAGCAAGCTACTTACCACACAGCCATGTGTGTGTGCTGAATGGCTAAGAAATTTACTTTGATGTTCATTTCTGATCCATCTTAAAGTGTTTTAAGTTTTTTAGGGTAGAAAGAAACCATTTGGAAGTATGGAGTTACCTGGAAACTTGCGTGGAAGACATTATCGTTATTATGGCCCCATTATCAACATTATTGTCAATATATCACATCACCATTGTCATTATTATCACCACCAGGAACATTATAACTGTTATCACCGTTGTCACACTCTCACCGTTATTGACCTTAAGGGCCATTATCATCATCACCACCACTACCACCACCACTACCATGGCCCCACTGATATTACCACTGCCACCACAACGATAACAGCATAAACAATACACTGTTGTTTGCAGTTTGTTGGCGCAACAGAGACGTATACGGATACGTGGACAGACACACCCTCACATGCAGTAACACACACACACACATGCATGCATGCACAAATAGACAGACACACACATTCACATGCACACACTCATATTTGCACACATGCCTATGCATACTCAGACAGACAAGCACACACATGCACAGTCACACACACACACATATTCACACACACACACACACACACACACACATACACACACTCTCTCTCTCTTTCTCTTTCTATTACATAAGTACATACACACACCACACACTAACACAGAGACACACATACATACACTTACACACTCGGACTGACACACAAGCACACTTGGGCACACTCACACACACACACACACACACACACCTATACACATACTCTAACACACGTACACATACACACTCAAATAGACACAAGCACATGCATGCATACCCACACACACACACACACACACACACACGCACGCCAATGTTTCTTAATGCATATTCCCTTCCCCTCCCTCCCTCCCTCCTTACTATACAAACTAAAACGAAGCAACATGCCCACCCCCTCAAAAAAAAAAAAACTAAAACAATATAAAACAAAACACACAAAATAAAACAAACAACAATAACATTAACATTAATCACAGCAACAGCAGCAACAACAATAACAACAACAGCAAGAACAGCAATAGTAGAATCTATGGTAACAGCAACAAATATAGTAATGGCTACACTAACAACAACAACAACAACAACAACCTTCCCCATGTTTGCCAATTTCACAGCCTAAAGGTTCCAGGTTTCAACTGTCAGAATATTTCATAACTTGTTATAATTAATATTGTATGGAGAGGGTTGCTTGGTTGCACTCTTTTGTAACCCCTACAAATCTGGCCCCAACTTTGGCATATAGTTGTGTGAGTGTGCTTATATATATATATAATAATAATTATTTGAGGGAATATTATTCCTAACTTACAGGGAAAAATTCAGTTTAGAAATACTAAATCAAATTTCACAAAATATATGGCTGTGTGGTAAGTAGCTTGCTTACCAACCACATGGTTCCGGGTTCAGTCTCAATGCGTGGCACCTTGGGCAAGTGTCTTCTACTATAGCCTCGGTTCGACCAAAGCTTCGTGAGTGGGTTTGGTAGACGGAAACTGAAAGAAGCCCGTTGTATATATATATGTGTGTGTGTTTGTCCCCCCAACATCGCTTGACAACTGATGCTGGCATGTTTACTTCCCCGTAACTTAGCGGTTCGGCAAAAGAGACCAATAGAATAAGTACTAGGCTTACAAAGAATAAGTCCTGGCGTCGATTGCTCGACTAAAGGCGGTGCTCCAGCATGGCCACAGTCAAATGACTGAAACAAGTAAAAGAGTATATATGAAAATTAGAAAAAAAAACACCTTTTATCAATTCAAAATGAACAATTAAATTACACCATCTAGAAAATTACATATAATAGAAATATTAAAATTAAAATAACAATAATATACTAATGATTAAGTAAATTGCAAAATAATAATAAAAACATATAAATACCAAATATATACGTTTTTATTATTATTTTGCAATTTACTTAATCATCGGTATATTATTGTTATTTTAATTTTAATATTTCTATTATATGTAATTTTCTAGATGGTATAATTTAATCGTTCATTTTGAATTGATAAAAGGTGGTTTTTTTCTAATTTATATATATATATATATATATATATATATGGAGGCACATGGCTCAGTGGTAAGTGTGATGCACTTATGATTGTAAGATTGTGGTTTCAGTTCTTCAACTAGGCAATGTGTTGTAATCTCATGTTGCTCCAGTCCATTCATGGGGTAAAAAGGAATAATCCTAGGACAGACTAGCTTCCCCATTCAGCGCTTTAAATATGTATGTCACAGAATCCGGGAGACCAGGTCTAGGAGTCTATAATGACTTAGGAAAGATTTTTATCCTTTATACACACATACACATACACACCTGTATGAATTATTTATATGTATGAATGTATATGTATGTACAGTTGCGGCCAAAATGTTCAGAATGGCAGTGTTTTCGTCAGAAAAGTAGGTATAATTTTTTATTAAAGTTGTTTTATATACTATAATTTTCACTGACAATAAATACGATATTATTTGTTATTGTCTGAGATTTTGGTGTAATTTGAGAAGATAATACAAAAGTTATGGATGATTTAGTGATTTACTGCAAAACCCATGGCAGCCAAAATGATCAGAACGGTTAATAACAATTAATATCGTATTTATTGTCTGTGAAAATTATAGAGTATAGAACAACTTTAATAAAGACTTATACCTACTTTTCTGACGAAAACAATGCCGTTCTGAACATTTTGGCTGCAACTGTATGAATGATATATATATATATATATGTATGTGTGTGTGTATAGATGTATATGTGTATCTATCTATCTATCTATCTACCTTTCTCTCTATCTGTCTATCTATCCAATTATAAAAAAAACACATTATTTATGGGATGACCCAATATATATAAATACCTATGCACATGTATTCACACACAAACACGCATAGTTTTCCATGACAGAACTTGAAATTGCTGTAAGTAATAGTGTGTAAATATATACATGCCCGTACACCCCCACACATACTCACATACACGCACACACACACGCACGCACAAATGTAATAAGTTATACAAATACAGACCTGTATGTGAAATTCTAAATTTCAAACTTTTACAACTACTTCAGGTGTGTGTGTGTGTGTGTGTGTGTGTATGCGTGTGTGTGTGTGTGTGTGTGTGTGTGTGTGAGTGTGACAGAAGGAATCTATCAAGAATATTCAACAGCTTGGTACTTCCATTTTACGGTTGTCAATCAGCAAACGTTATTGTAATCCTTTCATTAATTTCAATATGCCAAACCAGAAGCCCAAATAAATCATTACGTCACCTCGCATACATATTGTGACGTGTGCAGGCTACCTTACCGAACCTTGTTCTATAGCGGGGGTCATAGTTCAGAGATCAGAGTGTCTTGCCAGGTCAAGCTGCAAATTCTACACAATGAGAGCTCACAGCTCCAATTCTGCCAACATCATTAGAATTTGCACGAAAGAACCATAAAACAGATTCTTGAAACTGAGGCAACCAGCAGAAGTTCTTAGAGTAGACGAAGAGCATGGCATTTGGATAATATCCAAAGACTAAGCTGCTCACACTTGGGAATCTAGTTTGAAAATCTAATGACAGTTGCTTCTGATAGGACCTTATAGAAGAGATGCTTGAGGACTCTAGGCCCACAACCCACCCAGGGATGGAGGGTAGTGAAGATGGTTGGGTGGATGTTCCATTTAGTGGTTGGTATGACTAATGTGATTAACTAAATTTGGTATTACAAAGTGTATTTCTTGGGAATTTCTGAATCACTTTTGGAAATTAATAATAAAATGCAATATATGTCATTATATTCTTTTTCTTGTTTCAGTCATTTGACTGTGGCCATGCTGGAGCACCACCTTAGGTAGATTGGGTTGATAATATTTATTCAGTACAGAGTCTTGTGTGAGTCGATAGATTCAATATTCAGGTTTTGTCATTTCTGGTCCTCAGATGACAAACTTCAGTACTTGGAAGTTTGTTTATCTTTTATTTCTTTTAATCGTTGGACAGTGGCCATGCTGGGGCAATGCCTTGAAATGTTTAATCAAACAAATCAACCTCAGAACTTTTTTTTCTTCATAATTCTTGTACGTATTGTATTGTGAGGTCAGCAATTTCGTGGGGAGGGGGACATTGATTACATGGACCCCTAGTGTTCAACTGGTCCTTATTTTATTGACTCTAAAAGATGAAAGGCAAAGTTGGCTTTAGGGGAACTTGAACTCAAAACTTAAGGACCCAGAAATACTGCTAAACATTCTGCCAGTTCACAACCTTAATAATAATAATAATAATAATAATAATAATAATAATAATAATAGTAATAATCATAATAATAAACATTTAGGTGTAGGAGTGGCTGGGTGGTAAGTAGCTTGCTTACGAACCACATGGTTCCAGGTTCAGTCACACTGCGTGGCACCTTGGGCAAGTGTCTTCTACTATATAGCCTCTGGCGAACGAAAACCTTGTGAGTGGATTTGGAAACTGAAAGAAGCCCTTTGTATATATGCATAT